>NC_056744.1:1048475813-1048775813 GCF_019279795.1 Protopterus annectens | reverse complement strand
GTTTATATTGGAGAGGCATAAAGTAGGGTGGAGATAAGGTGGGAATTTGCTATTGAAATCTTTGCTGCTTCGGTGAGAAGTTGCTTATTTCTGTATAATGCTCCTAGTTTTTTGTGGACTTTTTTTATGGTCATGGATATGTGAATGTCAAATTTTAGTTTATTGTCTATTTCCACTCCTAGCAATTTGGTGTGTTCATTTGGGTATATAGTGGTGTTGTCTTTTGCTGTGATGTTAAAGTGAGAGTTGTTTTGAGTATGTTTGGTGGGTTGCAAGATGGGTAGTTTAGTTTTGTTTGGATTGAGTATTAATTGGGCATTGGATAATCAAGTTTCAACAGAGGAAAAGGCTTCCTGTGTGACTTTTTGCAGTTTGGGTAGGGACTGGGCTGAGCAGATGATGGTTGAGTCATCTGCGTATTGTATGAGTGTGCCATGTTTGGTGGCAGAGGCTAGATTATTGGTGAAAACAGAGAAGAGTAGTGGTCCAAGGATGGATCCTTGGGGAACCCCTATGGAGACAGGTAGTTGGGGAGAAATGTCATTCTGCCATACAACAGATTGCTGGCGGTCAGACAGGTAACTCTGAAACCAGTTGGTGACTGATTGTGGGAAGGATAGGTTATTGAGGACAGAGATAAGTTGCTTGTGTGGGACCATGTCAAATGCTTTAGATAGGTCTAGGAAAGCAGCAAAGGAGAGATAGCCATTGTTTTTATGCAGAAGGATAGTGTTAGTAAAGGAGAGTAAGGCAGTGTACTTAAGGCAAGTACTTAAGAGAGACTATTAGTCAGAGGCTTAGGTAGTGGCTTAGCAACAGGATCCATCAGAGGACGTGGGAGTCACAGTGGTGCAGCAGTTAGCGTTATTGCCTCACAGCAAGAGGTTCACCAGTTTGATTCTTGGTTGAGGTGCCTTCTGTGTGGAGTCTGCATGTCCTCACTGCATTCGTGTGGGTTTCCTCTGGGTACTAAGTTTTCTTCCCACATTCCAAAGACATGCATTTGGAGCATTTCTCCTGGGCCTCCTCTGAAAATGGGCTGTGTCCCAGTTGGACTTCCCCGGTAAACAAATGTAAAATAAATAAACAAATAAATAACTGATTATAGCAAATTTATTTAGCTCATTAAGTGAATGTTTGCTTTTGAGAATACCCTAAAGAAAATGTATTTGCTAAGAAGTACCACCAGTTTTAACAATAAACGTTTCTGATCTATTGTCTGATTTAACAGGGAAGTTAAGATAACTACCATTTTCAGAAAGGGTTATAAGGGTACCCTATAACTAGCAAGTGTTTTGGGCACTTATGAGTTTAAAGTTGTTGTTACAAGGAATTTATCATGAGATGACACTATACTTGATAAATACTGATTGTAGAACAGGGCGTGTGTGTGTGTGTGTGTGTGTGTGTGTGTGTGTGTGTGTATAACTTTAAGAAGCATTTCCAGATGTAGGCACATGCATATAAATGGTGAGCACATGCATGCAGCAGTGCCATTTTAAGAGAACAGCCAGAGTGGCAACATGTATGAGTGTAATAGTCAGTCTGTTTATAAATGTATTTAAGTTACTAAGCTTCAGTCCTGATGTGTTTGTGTGTAATAAAGCTGCTTGAACCAAACCCACAACTGCTAGTCTATTTTATCCTGACCAGACGAGTGATATGGTGTCAGAATCGGGATTGAGAGTGCAACTTCTTCAAGCCACGAGGTACAGAGTTGACGGTGAAGGTATATTGAGCAGGCCGGGTGATACAGTGCTCAAACAACCAAAAAGGACCAGAAACGAACTTCAGGTAACCAGAACTTGCACAGATGATTTATGTTGCAAAGAAAATGAAACGGTGCATTCATAAGGCACAAAATGCATTATTAATTAACTGAAATGTTCAAAGCCACGATATTTGATAAAAAATATCAGAAATATTTATATGGTGCTCAGAATTACTTCCAATTTGCATAACAAGCATGTTTAAAGTAAAATGAGCACAAGAAAAGTACAATAAGCATGATAAGAGCATAGTGTGTACAATAAAAGGATAAAATAAGCTTAAAAAGAAAGGCAACTGCATGTTCTTTAGTAAAAGACTGTTTGGAGATAAACTACTATTTTGCATTCACCGAAGCCATTCAAAGCATAACTAGAGTTGTTCAAAGTATCTCAGAGTGTGCAAAGTGTTTGCAGAGTGTGTGATTTATTACGGTGCAGTTATTTCAGTGAGTTTGCTGTGTGCAAAGTACAGATATTTTGCAAAGTGCAGTCAAAGTACAGCCGTTTTGAAAAAAGTTTTTGTGCTCTGTACATTTATTCACAGAGTGTTGCCATTTCAAAGTGTTTCGTACACTGTATAGAGTTATTTTGCAAAGTACAGCCATTTTGAAAGGTTCTTGTGCTGTATACAGTTTATTTGCAAAGTGCATTCATTTTGAAGTGTTTCTTACTCTGAGCTTCTTCTGCGGTGTACAGTTTGTTCACAAAGTGCAGTCATTTCAAAGTATTTCTTACACTGATAAGGAGTGATTTTGCAAAGTACAGTGATTTTAAAGTGTTCTTGTGTTACATAGACTTATATGGCAAAGTCCAATTATTTCAAAGAGACTATTGTGCTCTTGGGCATAGTTACAATTTGGCTATATTTATGTGTGTATTTACATACATAATTCCAAGCACCTTCACTACTGTGTGTTGATATGGCAGAGGCATTTTGCAGACCCAGTCCACTTGTGTTCGATCATAATATTGCAGATAATTGGAGAGTATTTGAGCAGGAATATGATATTTTCATACAAGCAGCTTTTTCTGACAAAGATGCATGTACAAGGGCATTCATTTTGCTTAACTTAGCTGGGTCAGAGGCCACAAAAAGAGTGCATTCATTTGTGTATGCACCAGCAGTATATGCAGGAGAAGGGGAAAAACGCCATATTGTTGTACCATCTGAATCAAGAGAGGACCCTGAGTGCTTGAAACATAAATTTAAAGAGATGTGCAACCCCCAGATAAATGTTACATTAGAGAGGCAACTATCTTATACAAGAGACCAAAGACCAGGTGAAACTTTTCCAGCTTATATCTCTGACTTGAGAAATAAAGCTAAAATGTGTAGATATGGTGATTTAAAAGATGAGCTAATGAAGGACAGGCATGCATGTGATGTTAATAGTGCTGCAGTTAGAAAGATTTTGCTTCATGACAGTGATTTAACATTGAGCAAAGCTATAGAGATTTGGCAAATCCATGAGCTCACAGAAAGGCGCATAAGTATGCTTGCAAGTGATAAGAGCTTAGTTTCAGCAGCCTCTAGAGCAAGTGTAGACAGCATGGAACACATGACAATCAGAAGCAGGACTAAGCACATGGCAGCTGCAGCCCATACGGGTTCTCCTGGGAGATCCTGTAACTTTCTAGCAACTTCCAAGACTAAGTCAGCAAAACGGACATGCTCAGTACAGTATAAGGGTGAGTCAGCAAAAACACAAGTCAAGTCTTATTGTTAGCTGTCATAATTGTAATGCTAGTAATGAGTCTAAAAGAGAGAAGTACGTAGCATTTGATCAGCAATGCCACAAGTGTAAAAAATGGAACCACTTTCAAAAGGTTTGTAAATCAAGCAAGCCTCATTCAATTATTAAGAAAGGTCACGCAAAAAAGCAAGTTGGTCATGTAGAAAGCTATAACCCTTCTTTCCATGTAGATGGTGTATCAGTGGTCGGTGAAAAGGTTAATGCGGTTGATTTGTTGGCAAAGAACAAAGTATTTTGTACTGTTCTGATCAATGGTAAACCCACGGAAATCAAAGTAGACACTGGTTCAAAGTATAATGCAATGTAAGTGGAAACATTTGCTAGAGTGAGAGCTGGAGAGCAACTTAATTTGGCTAATTGTGCGAAGCTTGTTGCTTATGGAGGTGAAGAGATTCAAACCAAAGGTAAACTTGTGCTTTCATGCTAGTTGGCTGGGAACAGTTACAGCTTGCAATTTTATATAGTCAGAAGACCAGTGTAGTCATTATTAGGTCTCTCAGAGACAGTTTAAGAACAATACTGATTTCTTTTACTAAAGAAGTCCATCATATAAGCAAATGTCTCAGTTCCAGCTTCAGTGATGCTATATTCTTAGAGTATGCTGATGTTTTTGATGGCAAGCTAGGCAAACGTCCAGCTGTGTACCAAATGAAAGTAGACCCAGAGGTCAGTCCAGTGGTCAGATCAGTGAGGAGAGTTCCGATAGCCATGCAGGACAAAGTTAAGGTCCAGTTAGACAAAATGGTGCAGCAAGGTGCAATTATACAGCCAAACTGGAGGCTAAGCTCTCTCAACCCAAGACTGGACCAGGCAGTCAAGAGGAGAAGGAAATTACTTGCATCACACCACCAGTCTCACATAGACCTATGAAACCAGCACTGGCAAAAAACACACATAAATACACAAAATCATACTCGGAGGCTCTAAATAAAAATCTGCAAAAGCAACAGAGACCTCCAAAGCAGACATCCAGGCAACCTCCACCCCCTAACACAAACCATGAAACACATACTTCACAAAATCAGTGTACCACACAATCACAGCCCTTGAGGCAAAATAACATACCCAACACACTAGTAATAGGTGACTCTATAGTCAGGCACACTGACGTCCCACTCACCAGGCTGAACAAGGAGAAGGTTACTGTTAGTTGCCTGTCGGGTGCCAGGATCAGCCACACAACACAAGCACTCAGGTCACTCCAGAACAAGTACAAATATGACTCTGTCATTGTCCATGTTGGTGTGAATGACCTGAGCCGTACTTCCCTGGACTACATGAAAAGAGACATGGAGGAGCTCTATGATCACATAGCCCAGGCTGGTATGACCCTGACCCTGTGTAGCATCCTGCCCTCACCAATAATGATACCATGGTATAGAGAAAACAATTATCAATTTCAACAACTGGCTAAGCTTCTGGTGTCATTCAAAGGGGATCCAGTGTCTGTCAGCCTGGAATGACATGCTCGACAAGCCACGCTGCTTTGCTAGAGACGGCTTGCACCTGTCACCCTTAGGCTTTCAAATACTGGCCAAGGCTCTTGCCACCCCCATAGTGCCTTTTTTAGGCAAGGCTCAAAAGACAAACCCACTGCTATAAATAGCACAAGTAACAAAAAACTGAGGGTAATGCTGCTCAATGCCAGAAGTCTAAACCTCAAAATGCACGCACTCGAGGCACTCCTCAGTATGGAGAAAATCGATATATGTGCAGTAACAGAAACCTGGTTTAAGGCTCCAGAGAGCACCCCAGCACTACCAGGCTACAACTTATACCATACATTTCGGCCACAAAACCCAGACCAAAATACAAAAGGCGGGGGAGTATCCATATTCATCAAGGATACCCACACCTCCAGGTTAGTGACACAGCACGATGCTTCAGAGATCATCCACGTGCAACTAACAAGGGGCAAAACTGCTATTCAAATTATAACTTGCCACAGATCACCCAACATGTCCCAGGACCCCCACTCTGCATTCCTGGAAATACTGGGAAACATCAAGGTCCTACCAAACACCCTGATATTGGGTGATTTCAATTATCCAAACATTAACTGGGAGAACTACTCAAGTACGAACTCCCTGGCCCAACATTTCCTAGAATTTATAAACGCAAATGCCCTGGATCAACTGGTTAACACCCCCACCAGAGGTGGCAACATACTGGACCTGGTCATCACCAACATGGGCGACCAGTGTTCCACACCGGAGGTCAACCCCTCGCTGGTTAGATCTGACCATAAACTAATCACTCTGGATATCCACATTCCACCACCACCCCTGGTCAAAGAAACCACCATGAAAAACTTTTCAAAAGCAAACTTCACGTTACTTAAAACTGAGGTGGGAAGTTTCAAAGCCCCCATGCTAAAGAAAAATGCTGTCCAAGCTGCAAAATCCTTTACTAATGCACTCTACAGGCACCTACAATAATGCATGGATCATGCTATCCCAAACAAAACCAAGACTCACTCCTCCAAGAAAAGGAAACCAGTCTGGTGGACCCCTGCCATAAACAAGCTATACAATAGAAGGAGGAAACTAGTACAGAAAAGAGTAAAATCCCCAAGAAGGGAAGACATCCCTAATCAGTATCAGCAAGAAACTACATTCCCTCATAAAATCATCCAAGGCTAGCTTCGAAAGAAAAATTGCCATGGACTCCAAAGATAACCACAAGGCATTCTTTAGCTATGTCAATAATCTAAGTGGCAATTCTCAGATCTGCTCGGAGTTAGTGCAGAATGGCACAAAATACATTGAACCAACTGATATAGCCAACATCCTGGCAGACAGGTTCAGTGCAAATTTCACCCCCTCATACCCCCAAAAGGGCCCATAACTATACCAGAAGAATGTAGTGCCCTGAAATCACAGACAATCAGGTTAAAACAGCCCTTTCCAAAGCCAAAATCACAGCATCAATGGGACTGGACAGTGTCCCAGGCTGCATCCTACACGAACTCAAAGAAGAAATAACCCCTCAATTAAACACACTGTTTAAACTCAGCCTCTCCACAGGCTACATGCCCACAAAGTGGCCCACAGCAACCGTTATTCTGCTCCACAAAGGTGGAGCCACAACGGACCCCGGGAACTATCGCCCTATAAGCCTGACTAGCTTGGACGGCAAAGCTATGGAGTGCATCATCATGGATCTCATTAACAGAGACATTGGAAACCTCCAAACACTGGGCCCAACCTACAGGTTCTCCAGCTGTGCCCCTTTTACCCGGACTATACGGTAGTACCACTTGCCACCACCCACTAATATTCATCAGCTACTAAAAGGCCCTTATGAAAGGGTGTCCAATTATAATGTGCAATATTATTATCCAATTGGTAAGTGTGACTAAACAGTCAAGGCTTATTAGAGTGACTTGGTACAGGAGCACTATATACATGCAATGTATTCTAGAGCTTAAATTATCTCTACACAAAACAGCCACAGTTAAAAGGGTTAAAAATATTTAATAATAAATAATTAAAAACACAAGACAATACTACAACACAGTGCTAGTCAAGAGTTCAGAGATCACAGTGAAATACTTAAAATAATTCAGTAGTACAGTTCTGACATCACAGAAAAACACAGTCTAATCTTTCTAATTTCTAGCTAGTACTAAGAGAAAACACAAATCTAATATAAACTTACATATAGAACACAGACAGAGTGCTGATGAGTTGGAATTGTCAAGACAAAAATGCTTAATAATCTCTGATTCCCTCTGTTTTTAAAATCACATTCCTGGTTCCAATTACATCACTCTTTACACTTCCCTGGGTTCTCAGGCTAACATAAACTACATTTACATTCTTAATATCTTGCAGGAAGTCAGGTCAGGAAGCAGAGCAATAAAAATACATTTGCATGTTTAAATTTAGCAATTTAACTGTTGGTTAAAACAATAGAAAGAATGTCTTCACCTAGACCATCCGGAGTCAACTTTAAAGATCAAAGACAGTCATAAAATGCTTGACTTAGCTTCCTTACAGCAGATTGCACTGTTGTTACATTTTTTTTCAGTTCCACATGTAACTCTATTTTTACCATTTAAGACAACAAGCATTTGGTTTACGTTAATATTTACAAATGACAGAATTATCTATAAAATTCTATTTGGCTAGGCTGGCAGCCTTCACATTTCTACCCCACTGGAGAACTCAATCTAGTTTTTCAAATGACCCTTGAAAAACACTAATTGAGAGAGTTAGGTCTATTTGAGTATACCTTACCCCGTTCTCTGTCTTAACAGCCCATCTGCATTGGCATTGCTAATCCCACTGCGGTGCTGCTCTGACATATCATATGCTTGCAAGCCTAGACTCCATCTTAGCAACTTGGCATTTTTCTGGCTTGCTTTGTTTAACCATGTTAGGGGGTTGTGATCTGTCATAACAGCGAATTTCCTTCCATACAGATAAGGCTGACATTTCTGCAGTGCCCACACTATGGCTAGACATTCCTTTTCTATAGCTGCATAGTATTCTTCCCTGGTTTGGAGCCTATGGCTGAGATAAACCACTGGGTGCTCTTCTTCCTCTGAAGAAATCTGGCTAAGTACAGCCACCACCCCATAGTTCAAAGCATCCACCTGCACACCAAATTCTTTGCTGTAATCTGGACTGGCTAACACAGGGGATCCTCCCAAAGCTTCTTTAAACTTCTGGAATGCCTGCTCATATGCTGGGGTCCACACTACCTTATCTGGCCTGGTCTTCCTTGTCAGGTCTGTGAGGGGAGCAGCTATGGTACTATAACTGGAGACAAACTTTCTGTAGTACCCTGCTGTCCCTAAAACTGCCCTCAGCTGTTTTTTGGTAACAGGTGCAGGCCATGCCTGAATGGCTTCCACTTTGGCAGGTTCTGGCCTTATCTTAACACTCCCCACTCTGTGTCTAGGTAGGAGACCTCTCCCATACCCACCTGACATTTACTCTGCTTAATGGTCAACCCTGCCCTCTGTAATGTGCCCAGCACCTCCCTGGCATGCTGAAGGTGCTCTGGCCAGGAATGGCTGTAGATGGCAATATCATCTAGGTAAGCAAGGGCAAACCCTCCTGATCTTGCTAGGATATGATCTACCAGCCTCTGGAAAGTTGCTGGGGCATTCTCCATCCCAAATAGCATCTTGATGAACTCATACAAGCCAAAAGGAGTCTCAAAGGCTGACTTCTCTCTAGCACTGGGAGTCAAGGGCACCTGCCAGTAACCCTTGGTAAGATCAATGGCTGTAAGATACTTAGTACCACCCAGTTTCTCTAGGGCCTCATCTGTCCTAGGCATGGGTAAGCATCTGACTCCGTGTGACTATTTAATTTCTTGTAGTCCACACAGAACCTGGTGCTGCCATCCTTCTTTGGCACCAGCACCACTGGGGAGGCCCAGGGACTGTTGGACTCTTGAATCACCCTTAGTTCCAACATTTCCTGTACCTCCTCCCTCAGAGTCTGTTTGACTCTCTCAGGCACTCTAAAGGGGCCTGCCTAATAGGCTTTTGGGGTCTTGCATCCACCTGGTGCTGCCCTAGGTGGGTGCACCCTGGTTTCCCAGTGAACATGTCCCCAAATTCCTGCAACACTGTTGGATTTCTTGAACCTGGGTAGGAGATAGCTGCTGTGACATTGCTACCCCTTCCACTGAGGTGTCAGCCTGAGCCTCACTGAGGAGATCAGTCCCTAGATCTCCCTCAGACTCCTCCTGCAATCCACTGCAAATGCTCGGCACAAGGGCCTCCCTATCATGGTAAGGTTTCATCATGTTAACATGGTACAATTTGTGCCCCTGCCTTCTGCCTAGCAGTTCAACCATGTAGTTAACATCACTTACCTTTCTTACCACCTTGTAGGATCCCTCCCAAGCTGCTTGCAGTTTGTTGTGTCTGATAGGAATGAGAACCATTATGTGCTGCCCCACAGCATACTCTCTAGCCCGAGCATTCCTGTCATACTACACCTTTTTCTGTTGTTGGGATTCTGTCAGGTTTTCCTGGTCCAAGCCTATGAGTTACCTGAGCCTTGTCCTGAAGTTTAGGATGTATGCCACAACAGACTCCTTGTGAGACTCACACTCACCTTCCCACTCATCTTGATTTTAATCTAGAGGTACCCTCACCCTATGCCCATACAGAAACTAAAGGGTGAAAACACTGTGGATTCCTGGGGAACCTCTCTGTAAGCAAACAACAGATGGGGCAAATCTTTGTACTACTACCTCTTAAACTGATCTGCAAATGCCCCTAGCATGGACTTGATTGTAGAGTTTAACCTCTCAACAAAACCATTAGTCTGGGATGGTAGGGGGTGGTCTTCATGTGCTTCATCCAACAGGACTTCCACAGACAAGCCAGCAGATCTGACATGGAATTGGCACCTCTGTCAGTCAGTATTTCCTTTGGGAAACCTACCCTGCTAAAAATCTCCAACAAAGCATTTGCCACCTTCTATGCCTCAATGGAGGACAAAGTCACCACCTCAGGGTATTGTGTAGCATAATCCACTACCACTAAGATATACTTTTTCCCTGTGAAACTTGGGGTACGTAGATGACCCACAATATCCATAGCTACCCTATGTAATGGCTCCTCAATCACAGGTAAAGGCATCAAAGGAGCTCTCACCTTGTCTCCTGCCTTGCCTACCTTTTGGCACTGCTCGCAGGTCCTGCAGTACCCTGTTACATCTCTGGAAATTCCAGGCCAATAGAAGTTCTGCATAGTATGCCTCGTTTTATGTATTATGCCCATATGACCTGCAAAGGGAATATCATGAGCTATGGCTAGACGCGCCAGACGGTAGGCTCTATGCACTACCAACTGCTGTACTCTCTCACCTTCTAGCCCTCCTTCAGGGGTCCACTCTCTGTATAGTAACTCTTTGTCCCAGTATACAGATTCTCCTTTTCCTTGAAAATCAGGTGCCTCCCTAGCTACCCACCTCAGGCCTTCCAGTGTAGGGTATAAGAGCTGAGCATGTCTCAACTTTCTCCTTGTAACCCTTCCCAGCTTCCCTTCCACAGGAAGTCAGGCATCCTCTGACAGTAGTGCCTCACTGTCAGCCTGGGTACTACTACTCACCTCTATTTTTGCAGTCACTCTTTCGAAGGGACCATCAGTACCCACAAACAGTTGTGGCTCACTTTCAGTCTTACTGCTACAGCATAGCTCACTCCCTGAAGTAACTACCTCACCAGTCCTGGCTGCAAGTATGCAGTCTGTCTGGGTCTTCCCCAGGCTACCAGCCTTACCTGCTTGTCTCCAAGCCTGACTGTGTGTAACTGCATAAGCACATGGTACTGCCTCATCCAAATCCTTCCCTATCAGGACATTTGTAGGATGGTAGTTTGGTACCCCTGTTATCTCAAGACAACCTAGTATTGGCATTTTGCCTTTCTCACTTACAGGATCCCTCACCTTTTGTTCCCCACCTTGCCTCCATGGACACCTGTATGCCACATGGCCCCACTGGTTGCATTCAAAACATTTAACCCTAGCTCCTGGATGTGTACCTGGACTAGTGGCTTCCCCTGCTATTGGTAGATTCTGTTGGGGCAGTCTGTGCTACCCACCATGGGTTCCTTTAGACCCATGAGCAGTACTGGGGGTTCCTTTCTGGTGCAGGTCTGCCCTGCTTGCCAGGTATAGGTCTCCATTCATCCCCAACTCATCTGAAGTAGCACATTGTCTATCAGCTAACCAGATCCTCATGTCCTCAGTCAAAATGCTAAGGGCTTGTTCCCTCACCAAAAGGCCTGCCAGCCCTTCAAAAGTGGTGACCTGACATCCACTCACCCACCTATGGAAATAAGTGCTCAGTTCAGCAACATATTCACCCACACTTTTATCTGCCTTGTGTCTATGCTCACAACACTTTTTCCTATATGTTTCAAGTGTTAGCTTAAACAATTCTAACAAGTGATTTTTGACAACAGTATAATCAAAACATGCATTGTCAGACATTTTTGACAAAACAGTTACAGCTTTACCATGGAATAAGGGGGTCAGGAACTGTACCCAGAGCCTTTGGTCAACACCATACTGTTTGCATATCCTCTCAGACATATGAATGAAACTATCAAAATCATCGCCCTCTTTAAACTGCGGAAGACATTTACTGACCTGTTGTGCTTCTGAGGTCCAGTTACTCCCTTCCCCATTAACTCTATGACTCTGGCAAAGAGTCAGCATCTCCTTCTCATGATGCCTCTGCCTCTCCTGTTCCTCAGCTTCCAGGCATAGCAGTTTCTCATTCTCCTCAGCCTGCAAATGTTGCAGTGTTTCAGTTGCTTCTATTTCGAAATGCCTGGCCTCCAACTCAAGTCTCTTTAGCTCCAGATGGATTTTTAAGTCCTCTGCAGAAAGGTTGAGCTGTCCATTCTCTGGGGGTTTTATATCTCCACTGCCAGTCTGATTGTCCTCCTGGTTGCTGTTTTCTGAAGCATCTGTAACCAAGGCTGCAATCAGGTCTGCCTTGGTCAGGTTTACATGCACCAGTCCCCTAGTCTGGCACATCTCCGCCAGCTGGCTCCTTGTCAGCTTTCCATACTCCTCTGCTGACATGCTGACTGCTCACCCTGACTAACTAAGCTAACAAAGAAATAAAACAATTGTGATCTGAACTCTGAGTATTCACTGCATTGCTGATTTAGAGTACAAAACACCTTCAAAGCTCACTGTACACAAGCTACAGGAATTTGCTCGACCTACACCACTGCAAGCCAATTAGTATTTGCCAACCAGTTAATATGTGGTGTGGATATCCCACCACTGCCAAACAACTAATATGTAATGCCTGTGCCTTGGCCCAGCAATCAAGGAGCCTCAATCTTCACCACTAACACCAGTGAGGGGCATCTCATATAGGAGGAAAGGATAACAAATACACACAGTAAAACGCAATTCCCCTTAAGAGCACACAGAGATCACAGTCAGTCTGGGGATGGTCGCTCCCTCACTCTCCAGGTCCCCAATAACACTCCCCAGTGGCACAGCTATATGGTCCAGATCTCAGCCTAGTGGGCAAGCTAAAACATCCAGCACTGTCTCTGTCCAACCAGTGCTTCATGTCCCTGCCCAAGTAGCTGATACACATACACTTTGAGATGAGTTTATACAACTGCACAGATACTCCTGGGGAAGGCTGGCACAGGTTCTCCAGCTGTGCCCTTTTTACCCAGACTATACGGTAATACCACTTGCCACCACCCACTAATATTTATCAGCTACTAAAAGGCCCTTATGAAAGGGTGTCCAATTATACTGTGCAATATTATTATCCAAGTGGTAAGTGTGACTAAACAGTCAAGACTTACTAGAGTGACCTGGTACAGGAACACTATATACATGCAATGTAATCTAGAGCTTAAATTATCTCTACACAAAACAGCCACAGTTAAAAGGGTTTAAAAATATTTACTAATAAATAATTAAAAACACAAGACATTTTACTACACAGTGCTAGTCAAGAGTTCAGAGATCACAGATAAATACTTAAAATAATTCAGTAGTACAGTTCTGACATCACAGAAAAACACAGTCTAATCTTTCTAGTTTCTAGCTAGTACTAAGGGAAAACACAAATCTAAGATAAACTTACATATAGAACACAGGCAGAGTGCTGATGAGTTGGATGGTCAAGACAAAAATGCTTAATAATCTCTGATTCTCTCTTGTTTTTAAAATCACATTCCTAATTCTCATTACATCATTCTTTACACTTCCCTGGGTTCCCAGGTTAACAGAAACTGCATTTACGTTCTTAACATCTCCTTGTGTTATCTTGCAGCTGGTCAGGAAGCAGAGCAATAAAAATACATTTGCATGTTTAAATCTAGAAATTTAACTCTTGGTTAAAACAATAGAAAGAATGTCTTCACCTAGACCAGCCAGATCCAACTTTAAAGATCAAAGACAATCATAAAATGCTTGACTTTGCTTCCTTACAGCAGATTGCACTGTTGTTACATTTTTTTCAGTTTCTCATGTAACTCTATTTTTACCATTTAAGACAACAAGCCTGTGGTTTACATTAATATTTACAAATGACAAAATTATCTATACAATTCTGTCTGGCTAGGCTGGCAGCTTTCACAATGCTATCCAAGTCGAAACTGATCATTAACCTCTAGTCACTATTTTAAAGAAGCCTATGCATACCACTCCAGAAAGACTACAAAGAATGATGCTCAGATTATAAAAGTATAATTTCAAAATGGTCTGCATAAAAAGCAAACTTCTTTATCTGGCTGATATATTTTCCAGATCACCCAGAAATACCACGGAACAGCTTGATGCAGAGAATTTTGACTTTGATGTCACAAAAGTACATAATCTTTCTACCATGAGACTTGATGAGCTAAGAGATCATACAAAGGCTGATCAAATTTTGCAGAAACTCAACCACTTCATCAATGTTAGATGGCTGTCAAAGAAATCTTGTGTACTGTCAGAAGTACAACCTTATTTTCCATACAGAGATGAGATGCTAACAGAAGATGGTATCATTTTCAAAGGTCCAAAAGTTATTGTTCCTACTTCCTTACAAGATGAATATATTCAGATTTTGCATCATGGCCACCCAAGTTCTGAAGCTACCAAAAGAAGGATGAGAGGACTACTAGTCTGCCCTTTTCTGTCAAATGACATTGATAAAGTGCTTTCATCTTGTTCAGCATGCAGTAGTACCAAACCACATTTGCAAAAACAGCCACTTTAGCTAAGCTAGATTCCTGAACTACCTTGGTCAACAGTAGCCACTGACATATTTGAGTGGAGTAATCAGCATTACTTAGTGATGGTAGACTCTTATTCAAACTAGTTTGAAATTAATTTGCCACCTAACCTAAAATCACTGCTGTTATTAATAAGATGAAATGTCATTTCTCAGTCCATGGTAGTCCACATAAAGTTATTTCTGGCAACAGTACTCAGTTTTTCAGTCAATTGTTTCAGAAATTTTCAAAAGAGTGGGACTTTATCCATGTTACTAGTAGTCTGGAATACCCACAGTCAAATGGCATTGCTGAACGTGCAGTACAGAGTGCAAAGCAATTGCCAGACAGGTTAAAGTTTGTCAGTACTGATATCTTCTTCAATTTACTTAATCTCAGAAATATACCTTGTGACAACCTACAAGGTTCACCTGCTCAGAGAATTCTGTCTAGGCAAAGCAGAGAAACCTTGCCTATCAGTTCTAGTTTATTGGTGCCTAATGCTAAAAATACCAGAGCAATCACAACCAAACTCTTTAAGAAGCATTCATTTTAGAAGTCCAGCTATGATAAAAGGAGCAGATTTCTTTGTCTGTTAAAAGAAGGAGAGACGGTGAGGATGCAAACGGTGAAAGGCTTTGATAGAATTGTTCAAGTGAGAGGCATATATCCCAAGCTGAGATCCTACATAGTGGAATATGAGGGTATAGAATACAGGAAAAACCACAGGCATCTTCTTCCTGTGTCTGAAACAATATTACAGCATCATACCAGTGATACAGACTCTAGATCTCAGAGCAACCCTGGCAATGTTCATACTGAAGAACATAACTCAGTATACTTTCCCATTCCTGATGATGTCCAAGTTGTCCACAAAGTTGCCCATTCCTTGTAGACAGTCCCCGTTGCTAGATCCAATTCTGATTTTTATGTTACATGATCAGGTTGAATTTCTAGACCTAGTGTCAAATACACAGCAACCTGGACATGATTGTTTTATATGTGTCTAATTTTGTATGACTGCATATCAAAGAATTAGTTATGCATAATGGCATGTGAAAAGCTAATGTCTGTATAATTGCATGCCCCTGAATATTGTCATTTGCTATATGATCTATTTCTCAAACAATGAGGATAACGAATAGAGTGTGTGTGTAACTTTAAGAAGCATCTGCAGATGTAGGCACATGCATATAAATAGGGAGCACATGCAGGCAGCAGTGCCATTTTGAGAAAACAGCAGAGTGTTACCATGTATGAGTGTAGTAGTCAGTGGGTCTCTATTAAATGATCAAAGACGCATTCTTTCGAAAGCATCTTGATCGAACTTGAAAGCACAAAAAGGCAAATTAGCGAAACAACATATAAGCAAATTCTTTCCCTGGGAAATAAATCGCTTGGCCGCTTCCGTGACTTTGCCATTTTTGTGACTGTAGTGCGATCTCGGAGTTGGTATGTTTAAGTAGGGGGTGTGAGGGGCACAGCCCCCCACATCGGGGGATGTGGGGGGTGAAGCTCCCTCACTTTATGTAATGTTTTACAATTTTTTTTGTTCGTTTGTTTGTTTTGTGGAACAGCAATTAGGGAAAAAAATCACTGTTCTAAGCATTTGAGACTGTAAGCTTTCGCTTACATGGGTTTGATAAATCATTCGCTTTTTAAGCATTTGATGATTTAACATAGACCCGTAATCAGTCTGTTTATAAGTTTATTTAAGTTTAAGTTACTAAGCTTCAGTCCTGATGTGTTTGTGTGTAATAAAGCTGCTTGAACTGAACCCACAACTGTTTGTCTGTTTTATCCTGACCAAATGAGCAGCACTGGTATCCCCTACAATCATGAGAAGGTCTGAAGGCATGATAAGCACTAAACCCAGGAATAGAGAGAGTGCTTTTATTCCTTAGAAACCATGTCTTTGTGCACACACACACACACACACACACACACACACACACACACACACGCGTGTGTGTGTGTGTGTGTGTGTGTGTATATATATATATATATATATATATATATATATATGTTCAAACTTTCAAATGTTCGAAACTCATATGACTGACACCATATAAGCGAATGTTTGAAAGGCCAACAAATAGGTTTATAGGTTCATAGAATAGTACTAGGCTAACTGCCAATGTGGGCTATTATAAGCCTAGCCAAGTACCCCATGTCAGAATCAAATCCTGCACCTTGTATTTATAAGTTAAATACTTTAACCATCATGCCAACCTCCCACTCTCCGACCAAATGATAGCGGAGATCCGGCTACAGTGCGAGACTGGGAGAGTCCCCATTCCTGCACTATAGCGCAATCTCAGAGTGAGAATATTTAAGTAGCAGGGGGTGTGGGGGGTGCAGGGGGGCTTGCCCTCATGCATAACACAGTTTTACTGTGTTTACAGGTAGGTAACTGGTGCTATTTCAGGATGTCGGTCTTTCAGAATGTCGGTCATATGGTGTTGGCCATATGAAAGTCGGCATTCTGAACGGTCGACATTCTGAAGTAGACCCATATATATATATATATATATATATATATATATATATATATATATATGTATATGTATATATATATATATATATATATATATATATATATATATATATATATACACATACACACACACACTAGCATCACATCAATTAGTTCCAAATTAGAATTTGCTAGGGTCAAATTTCAAGCAGAGAGCAAATTAGGTGTACAACGTATAAATTCATAGACATGTTTACAATTCTGTCAATAATGCCTGCATGGAAAATAGTGACAGGACCAGATATACTTCATGTACTGCATAACAACTATCCACAGCTTCAGCGACTTTTTTCAAAGCAATTAACAATGTTAACAAGGTAGAATATGCTCTTGACAAAGCCAAACCGAAGAGGGGCCAGGGTAAAAGATTTTTAATGTTCAAATTAATTAAGCTTGAGATAACATGTTCTAGGGCTTTACTTATAAGGTTAGTAAGACAAATAGGTCTATAGTAACCATGTCCTGTGATTAGTGGAAAGGCGTAGATTAATGAGGTAAAGCAGAGTTTTAGATAGGCCAGTTTTCCTACTGTAATTCAGTAACCTGGTATGCTATCAGGGCACATGTATGACATGTTCTTAACTCTTGGAAGGGCTGAGATGTCTTGTTCTTTAGTAAGTATAGCTGGTGGCTGGGACTGTGGAGTCAGATGAATAGCTGAAGCTGTTGCTGTAGTAGCATTTCCACTAAGTTTGCCAGCTAATAATTTAGCTATTTTCCACCAACATGCAAACTACTCAAATTAACATGCTTGAGAGCTAATATTTTACCAGATAAAACCAGTGTATTTCATTAATGAAAGCACCTGTATATGTAACTGAATTATAGGTTCAAAGGATCATAGGTATGTGCTAGGTTTAAAACCGCTAGGGGACTTTTAAAGCGGAGCCATCAGCCATGCATCCCAAATTACTCCCTAGTTTTGGTACCTTTGGTAGTGTAAGCAGGGGCTTGGGAGATGAAACATTTACAAGCAGGGGCCTAGGAGATTTATTTATTTATTTATTTTATTTATTTGCAGTTGGTTTACCAGGATAGTCCATTGGGTCAAGATGAACCCGTTTTCAATGGAGTCCTGGGGAGAAAATCTCCAGACATTTTAGGTTACAATAGGTTCTTAGACATGTTTAGACAATGTAAAAAATTTGAGTAGACAATACAGATAATAAACAAACAATTACAATTAATACAACAAGAGTTAAAACTTATATGAGAGGCAGATTAAACAGGATTTTACAATTAAAAATAAGAAGGCATTACATATTAAGAGTCCTACACTTATGAGGTATAGTGTAGTATATTCTTGCAGATACTATAGTAATAATAATATAAGAGTTAGGAGAAATGTTAGAGTGAAATCAAGGGTATAAGTAGGAGAAAGGAAAGGAAAAGGAAATAAAAAGGAAATACCCAGTATTAGTTATGAGGGGTGGGAGCAAGAGCATTCCCACTGAGATAGAAGATGTGAGTGAAGAGATTTTTTGAAAATAAAATGGTTAGAGGTGATACGGATAGATGGAGGTAGAGAGTTCCAGAGTCGAGCTAGGCCATGTGATAGAAGGTATTTGCCAGGGGGACGGGTTGGTTTATACACTTCTAATAGATTTTGGTTGTTAGACCTTAATATTCTGTCAGGTCTGTGTATTTTAAATACAGAAGACAGGGAGGGACAGGCTGACTGTGTCCATTAGAGACAAAGGTGCCAAACCATGTGTGAATATCTGGCTCCCCATTCAGTTGTTACTTGAATTGGGTTAGTAAGTAACTTGGTTTCACACTAACGGGGAGCATGTTCTAGAGTTCACATATGCTGCCATTAATCTCATATTGGATTAGTCCATTCTGTTGATATAACAGATGCCGGGGTATATGACCATCTCAAGTTTGACTAACTTCACTTCAAGCTAACTATTATATGAAAAATGCTGAGAGTTCTATGTTTCTGAATGCCTTATTTAAACTGTAAAGAAAGTTACCTGTACCTCTCAGAGAAATCCCACAAAATGTATAAAAACCATTAATGGCAAAATGGATATGGAATTGAACTAAGGGTATCACCTAATTATATAGATGGATAGTGGGCCACCTGATCCATGTCTCTCAGATTTCTTTTCTTTTGTCTTCTTGTTATCCTTTCAAATCATGCCCATCAACTTCTTAAACTTGTAATCTCTCCCCAGTATTTATCTTCTCTTCTTGCACTTTAAGGTCCTCCATTATTTGACGCATTAGTCAGTGCTTGCATTATCCCGAGCCTGTAGCTTGAAAAATTCCTTTTATGTCACATACTTGAATAAAATGACATAAATACTGCTGGCCATGTTGTTTGTTTTCTATGTGGCACATTACCCACTAACCAGTTACATTGAAAACAAAATACCATATAATTAAATATTGCCATAACTGTCCACATGTTCTATCTCAGGATTGCAGCTGGGTAACATCAAGGCAATTATTTTTTTTCTTAAAATGTATCTAAATCTGACTTTACATTTCTTTTATCATGAATCATTTCTCCCTCATCCAACACTGAAAATAAGCTATGTCTGACAAATAAAAAGTAAATAATAAATAATAGAAATGAAAAAAATTGGCAGTAACTTATTCATGTAATTTTTAGTACATTTATTTTCTATGACATGGTTGAATAAATACTTTCTTTAATGAAAGTGGAGCGATTACTTCATAATAGCAAAAAAAGCGTGAAGTGATATCAGGATGAGATCAATGACTAGGGCATGTCTTGAACTAAAGGAAAACAATAATGCAGCCATTGTTTTTTCTTGTATTTTCACCATTTCATCTAGCTTTGCATCCGTTAATCTAAGCAGTTTAGGCTAGGATTCAGAGATAGGAAAGGCTGCAGCAAAAAGGGCCTGTCAGTGAGATTGTGGAAACTAGCTAATCAGAGACACATTAGCTGCATTGAGGAAAGATGCCATCATCAGCTAGTTTTCGTGTCTCTGAATCACTCACTGGTTACCACAATTGTTAACAAGTATTTCTCTGCTGCCCTTGTGATAACTACCACTGGCAGCCAATACATTGTATTAGAGCAGGCACCCCCCCCAATCAACCCCCCCCCCCACACACAAATAGACACAAAAACACATACGCAAACACGTGGATGCACTGCCATAGCTTTTACCTGTACCCACATTTATAGAGCATCACTGATTTGTAGCTACCCCTCATAAATCATGGATGCTTACATTCATCTTATTGTTCAGTAAATACATCTGAATGCAAGATGTGCTGCTCGCTTAACTTTTTAAGTGAGGTACAGTACTATTTAAAAAAGACTGCCTGATGTCATCTAGTATTCCCCCAACTTTGTCCAGAAATCTAGATAATGACACAGTACATTATGGAGTATTCAGATTGATCAGTAATGTCAAATTTTAGTGATTTGTACTTCTTTGTGTCAACAGTTCATGCTGAAAAAACAGATTCCATTAACTTTTCAAGAAAACAGTGTCTAGTGTCCCCCATGTGTACTCTGTGCAGCAAAAACTATTGTTCTACTAACTTTTGAGGTTAAGTCCCTAATATTGAACAGTTTTTCATGGTGTCTAGGGTTCCCCCAGTTACAACCACATCACACACACATACACACATACACACACACACACACACACACACACACACACACACACACACACACACACACACACACACACACACACATATACCACATCTGATACTACTCTTATCTCTACATATACACACACATATAACCATACACAAAAACACATGCAAACACACACACGTGCACATGCACACACAAACACATTTACTTCACCTGAAAGTGTCTTCCCTCAAGACTGCATCTACCTTTACTGATACTGCTCCAACTCCTGGAAATACGCCTGTGCTCTGTTGTATAGCTACTTTACACTAAAAGTTTTAAAGCAAAGTGTCTTCCCTCAAGACTGCATCTACCTTTACTGATACTGCTCCAACTCCTGGAATTACGCCTGTGCTCTATTGTATAGCCAGTTTACACTAAAAGTATGTTTTAAGCTCATACCACAAAGTGGTCTTACTTCTTTTACTGTACAGGATACCTGCCTACCACTGAAAACCCTCCCATACTCACCTGTTTAGAAACCTTGCCTCTGTCTCTCTCTGCCATCTATAAGTTAGTCACTACCCTAGTGCCAACTCTCTCTTAGTTAGCTATACTCTTTTTGTTTTTCTGTTTGTGGTTTCCTTTTAATTGTTTTTATCGTACTGCAAATACCTGTGTATACCTCGCTATTATATCTCATCCTTCTTGGTCTACACCTCCCCACCTCTTCTACTTACCTGCTGACTCTCACTGTGTGCTCCATACTCTTTCCCTCCTGGCCTGCTGATTGTTTCTTGTGGTGACTCTTCCTGGCCCAGAATACCCCTTTACTCTCCTGTCTATCTCACTCTGCATATACTATATTTTCCTGCATCCCCCTTCACATTCCTGTCTATGCATATACTACATTTCCCTGTATCCCACTCTCACTTTCTCACCCTTAATCCTCTGGGGCATTTTTAAACTGTTTGTGTTTCAGCGTCATTTTGTTTTCCTCTTCCTACTAGTCTGTGGCTTCATGTCAGGGGTATGCAGTTCTGTAATATTACTGATGTAAACAGCTTTTCACTTGTACTCAGCATGTAAACTGCATTTACTTCACCTGGAAGAGCTTTGTATACTGTTGCAACTTATATGTAGGACTTTGGTAAGCACCTTTTCAAATATTTGTGAAGTCATGGCTTGGCTGAATTATTGTCTCATGTCACACAAATGAAAGGCTGTACATAAATTGGTATAAGTTATTTTTTTATTTTCTTTTGGATATATTTCTACTTATGTAGCAATTGCTCTTTTGTACACTTCTACCATATATCTGTAGATTGCAGTTTTAATTTCTTTAGCAGTGTTAACTGGTGACAGTTGGTTTGTAGAATCTAGGTATTGCATTACTGGGCATTTAACTTGTACAGTGACTGCTTTATGGCATGACCTCTATGTCAAATACTTTTAATAGCAGTCTTATGGATGTGAAGTATAGCTCACTTTGTTTAGTTCTAAGTTCTGTTGCCGTGAGACTGCCAATTGTTTTAACTCCATAACCTGGCTTGTAGAATTTGAAGATACAGCTTCTGTTTAGCTATATTCTCATTTCTCAGTTAGTCTGATTATTTCAACTACAAAATGGCACATGTTTTACTACATGAACTACAGCAGACATTTTTATTGTCAGTTGTTTTACACTAAGACATGGTTAATAGTTTTACCATTGTTTATGTGAAAGTGCTATAGCAGAAGTAAGTTACTGAACTTTTGTCTCACATTGTTACCGCTGTAATCTGTAAAGTTTATATCATATGTAATTTATTTTATTTCTGTATTTTTCATATTTTACCTCAACTAACTCCTCTCTAGCTGGTATCAGTAGTTGCGTGTATGGTACCTCTGTTGTTTTTGTTTTTTCCTAGCTTTTATATTCAACACACTCTCTCCCCTCCTGTTTTCCCTAAGTTTTAAAGCAAAGTGTCTTCCCTCAAGACTGCATCTACCTTTACTGATACTGCTCTGACTCCTGGAATTACACCTGTGCTGTACTGTATAGCCAATTTACACTAAAAGTATGTTCTAAGCTTATATCACAACATGGTCTTACTTTGTCTACTGTACAGGATACCTGCATACCACTGAGAGCCCCACCCCACACTCACCTGTTTAGAAACATTGCCTCTGTCACTCTGTCACTCTCTGGCATCTATAAGTTAGTCACTACCCTAGTGTCAACTCTCTGTTAGTTAGCTATACTCTTTTTGTTTTTCTGTTTGTGGTATCCTTTTAACTGTTTTTATCTTACTGCAAATACCTGTGTATACCTCGCTATTACATCTCTTCCTTCTCTTCCTTCTCTGTCTGTACCTCCCCACCTCTTCTACTTACCTGCTGACTCTCACTGTGTACTCCTTACTCTTTCCCTCCTGGCCTGCTGATTGCCCTTCCTCCCCTAACTCCACCCCTTCCTGTTTGCTATAACATTCTAAACATCTTACCCTCTCCTACTTATCACTTCATAGTTTAGTCTGCTGCAAATCCTCCTTCTTTCTACATATCCCTACTCCCCCTACAGGTTGTTTCACTTAAATTTTACTTCAACTCTCTAACAGGTCCAACAACTTACTTTTCCTAGTCCCTTATCCACTTCTCACTCCATCCCAATCCTACTTCTCCACCTTAGGCCATGGCTTTTGCAACCCTCTCCATATTCCTCTTGCCTCCATTACTTCTCCTTCTCATTCTTACATCTTGTACTACTCCATTACCACCTGTCCACAGATATCCCAGTAATCCCCATACTAACTGTTACTCATCTCTGCAGTACTCTTATTACAGTGTCCTCCTCTATCTTTTCCACGAACATCCCTCTGCCTACAATCAAACTTCCTCCCCCTCACTCTCTAGCATCTAAAACCATGACTAAGTACTTGACTTACAACCCATTTAATTTCAAACTTTACCAACTTCATGTAACCCTGCTTCTGTCAGGAGGCATACATCCAAATCCTGGGCCCATCCATCACCCCACCATGTATAACTCTACCTTTCCCAACTTAATAAACTCATCATCTCCAAACAAACATATTTCCTTTTACTCTATGAATGCTCGTAGTATTCTAAACAAAGTTAGTGAAATCCATGCCTGGATAGCCTCCCACACCCCTAATGTCATCACCCTAACAGATACTTGGCTAAAACCCCAAACCTCTGATAAAGACATTCTACCCCCTGGTTATAATATATTCTGCATAGATTGCCAAAACAAAAAATGGGGCTGGCGTTGCCATCCTCTACTCCAACTACCTCACCATTACAAGTATTATGAAACCTATCCCATCCTTTTCTCCTGCTGAAATACTTACAGCTAACCTTAAAATAAATGACCACACAACTATCACAGTATCAGCCATCTATATTCCTCCAGGAGACCACATTCCTCTGCTCGAAAATATTCTTTCATATTTTTCTCAACGCATCCCTAATGAAACTATTCTCCTTGGGGATGTCAATATTAACTGGTTAATTCTCAGTAATCCAACTCTAATACTCATATTAATTTATATGGCATTACACAGCTAATCTCCCAACCTACCCATACAAACAACTCTCACACATCTAGTACTCTTATTGACTGGGTGCTTGTATCTAATCCTTCCAAATATCATAACCCTGAAACCATACCAAACACCCTATGTGATCACTCCCCTATAAAAGTGTTTAGGTTCACTCCCCACTTCTCAAAACCCCTTAAATTTATCACTTGTCCTAAACTCTCTAACTTCCATCCAGTAACCTTTAATGCCATCCTCTCTAATGTAAACTGGAAATTCCTTACCAAACTCCCACTAGAAGAAGCAGTCCTAGCTTTCAACTCCACCTTCCTTAGCATCTTAGACTCACTTGCCCCCCCCTCGCAAAGTCCGAATTAAGCCCACCATATCTCCGTGGATTTCAAAAGCCACTCTTACCGTTATGATAACTAGAGACAAACTATGGAAAAATGGTCACAAACTAAGCGCTCTGCAGACTTACAAAAATATAAAGAACTCGGAAATCTGACAAAAAAAACACATAAACAAAGATAAAAAGGACTTCTATAACAAACCTCCCACAGCCAAAATTCTAATCCTAAAGAATTCTGGAACTGCATTAACCAAATATTACATCCTGGTAATCTTAATCCATACCCAGACAAGACATCTGAAGAAACTACCACTATCTTCAATACCTATTTTATCGATTCAATATCTAAGCTACTGAACCCTAACCCAAACACCTCTACTGCTAACATCTCCAACTTTTCTGAACCTACTCCTAATACTATCTCCTCAAATACCTTCTCCCTCAAACCTGTACCTACAAGCTACATCAAAACTCTACTCTCTAAATTAAAACCATGCTCAGCATCAGCTGACAATATTACTTCCACTTTTCTTCTACTAGCAGCTGACTCTCTTGCTCTCCCTGTATCTCTGAATCTAAAGTCCCTTCCATCTGGAAACAATGCTACACTCTACCTATACACAAAGGAGGTAAATCCTCTGATATCTCCAACTTCAGACCTATCGCTATCCTCTCCCCTCTCTCTCTAAAGTACTAGAAAAATGTATTCATAAACAAGTTATGCAGTATCTAAAACATGAAAATCTGCTTACACCCACTCAACATGGCTTCAGACCAAAACATAACACCACTACAGCTCTATCATCCTTCCTCAACACTGTTTCTATAGTAATGGATGACCATAAACTTATTTCTTGCATATTCTTGGACCTCTCAAAAGCTTTCAACACTGTCTCGCACTCTCTTCTGCTACACAAACTGCATAACCTCAACCTCTCCTCTGATACTGTTGCATGGTTCCCCAGCTAACTCACTGATAGATCTCAATCAGTGAGAAGGCACTCTGCACACTCCCCTCCTCTTCATGTCAAAATGGGTGTACCTCAAGGGTCTATCCTATGGCCTTTACTTTTTAATATCTTTACTTATCAGGTTTATACCTGCTGTCCTCGGTCATCTTTAGTGCAATATGCAGATGACTCTACAGTAATCACCACAGCCAACTCCCCCTCTAAGCACTTCCCAGCTACTCAGGCATCTTTTAACTTAGTTGAAACATGGCTCTCCAACAACCAGCTCACCCTTAACCCTAAAAAAACAAAGCTGTTACTCTTGAAAAAAACAGAAAAAATGGCAAACGGAGTAGTGAAGTACTGGAAAGTTAGTTTAATAAAGTAAAAAATAAAATAATCCACAAAGATTTCAAAAGTGCTTTTCATCCATTGTTGTGACTGGACTTCTTCAGATACTCGTACATAATTAATAGCAGTGTTAAATACTTGTTCCACTTAGTCACTTGACTGTTGCATCAGTGCATTGAAAATAATTAGTAAACTAAATAGGTAATTACTCATAAGAAACTAATGTATCCTAGAACTGATTGAACTCAAAATAAACCTTAGTGTTAAACAATGCATAAATAAGATTTTTTTAAAAATACATATGTAATACTACTTACATTAACTATAAACTTTTACATGTTAAATGTTAAGTCTATGATAATAAATAACTTGTACTTTCTCTTTTACTTAATCCTAAAATCCTTATAAATATAAGTTTAAAAAATAAAAAAAATATGATACAATATGTTGTTTTTTAACGTAATAAACTTTTCAATTTCAGAAAAGGTAAAATAATGCAAGTCTCATTAATCCTGGAAATTGATTAGCATTCAAGCGTAGTTGTCATAATAGTTCAAGATATTCTAAAAATAATGAAACAGGTCCCCCTCAATGACCCTAAACTTGAATTTATGGTTAGGGCAATGTTGAGTGTGTCTCACCAGTGCATTCTCTGTTTTAACTCTCCGAATGGCATACAAATGCTCATAAATCCTTTCTTTAAGTTTTCTAACTGTTTTACCAATATAGAAAACTGGACAGAGAATGCACTGGGCCAGGTACACTACCATCCTACTATTACAGTTGTAACGACCAGTAGAAGTGAATTTTTGGTTGTTGATGTGAAAAAGTTGTCCCACTGCTGTAGAATTGCAGTAGTTACAACTTTCACATCGGTACATACCCGGTGTTCTAATATAAGTAACTGATGGTGTCTCTATAAGCTTTTTTAAGTTCTTACCCCTTCTATATGTAATAACTGGTTTATTACCTAATTTATTCATTAGTTCAAAGTCACTTCTGAACAAAACCCAGTTCTTATTGATAATCTTCTTGATGTTAGTAAGAGCTGCCAGAATGGTAACTACTGATGTGGATTTTTCAGCTGAAGTTAAAAACCTCAAACATATGTTCATTAAGAGAGGGTACCCTGTGAAGTTCATTGATGAGTTGGTTCTAGAGGTGTCACACAAACGTGAAGTAGGTTTTTACAAACCAATACTTAGTTCAAGTAGTCACAACTGTGAGAACATAGAAGGGACAACTCAAATAAATTCACCTATGGGTGACAACAACACAAATCCAGTAGTAAATAACTTTCATAAATATAGGATGAATTTTATATTGACGTTTAGTGTGGATTCAACTAACATCAAGAAGATTATCAATAAGATCTGGGTTTTGCTCAGAAGTGACTTTGAACTAATGAATAAATTAGGTAATAAACCAGTTATTACATACAGAAGGGATAAGAACTTAAAAAAGCGTATAGCGACACCATCAGTTACTTATATTAGAACACCAGGTATGTATCGATGTGAAAGTTGTAACTATTGCAGTTCTATAGCAGCGGGACAACTCTTTCACATCAACAACCAGAAATTCACTTATACTGGTCATTACAACTCTAATAGTAGGATGGTAGTGTACCTGGCCCAGTGTGCTCTCTGTCCAGTTTTCTATATTGGTAAAACAGATAGAAAACTTAAAGAAAGGATTTATGAGCATTTGTATGCCATTCGGAGAGGTAAAACAGAGAACGCACTGGCGAGACACACTCAACATTGACCTAACTATAAATTAAAGTTTAGGGTCATTGATCAAATGAGTGAAAACATTCAAGGGGGACCTGCTTCATTATTTTTAGAATATCTTGAATTATTATGGCAACTACGCTTGAACGCTAATCAATTTCCAGGAATTAATGAGACTTGCACTATTTTACCTTTTCTGAAATTGAAAAGTTTATTACATTAAAAAACAACATATTTTATCATATTTTTTTATTTTTTAAACTTGTATTTATAAGAATTTTAGGATTAAGTAAAAGAGAAAGTACAAGTTATTTATTATCATAGACTTAACATTTATCATGTAACAGTTTATAATTAATGTAAGTAGTATTACGTATGTATTTTTAAAAAAATCTTATTTATGCATTGTTTAACACTAAGGTTTATTTTGAGTTCAATCAGTTCTAGGATACATTAGTTTCTTTGGGAGTAATTACCTATTTAGTTTACTAATTAATTGCAATGCACTGATGCAACAGTCAAATGACTAAGTGGAACAAGTATTTAACACTGCTATTAATTATGTACGAGTATCTGAAGAAGTCCAGTCACAGCACTGGATGAAAAGCGCTTTTGAAATCTTTGTGGATTATTTTATTTTTTACTTTATTAAACTAACTTTCCAGTACTTTGCTACTCCATTTACCATTTTTTCTGTTTTTTTTTTTCAAGTTTGTGACTTTGGTTTTGTGTTGACAAAGCTGTTACTCTTCCTACCTCTCTACCACCCTTCTCCATACAGTCCCTTAATAACACTCCCATTCAGGTAGAATCCAGTACTAGGCTCTTAGGTGTAACCATCAATGATCAGCTTAAATTTGACTTGCATGTTAATAACTGTATCAAAAAGACTCATTCAAAACTAGGGCTCCTTTACTGCAGCAAGAAATTCCTTACCTCTGAAGCCAGGATTACTCTCTCTCTCTTACCTACCTTCTACCCAGTCTCATCATCATCTTCTTTCGGCTGTTCCCGTTAGAGGTCGCCACAGCAGATCATCTGTTTCCATTTCTTCCAGTCCTCTGCATCTTGCTCTGTCACACCAACCACCTGCATGTCCTCTCTCACCACATCCATAAACCTTATCTTAGGCCTTCCTCTTTTCCTGTTACCTGGTAGCTTCATTCTTAGCATCTTTTTCCCAATATACCCATCATCCCTCCTCAGCACATGTCCAAACCAACGTAATCATGCCTCTCTGACTTTGTCTCCAAACCTTCCAACCTGGGCTGACCCTCTAATATACTTATTCCTAATTCTGTCCACCCTCGTCACACCCAGTTCAAATCTTAACATCTTTAATTCTGCCACATCCAGCTCACACTCCTGACTTTTTGTCAATGCCACTGATCCAACCCATTAAACATAGCTGGTCTCACTACCCTCTTGTAGACCTTCCCTTTATCTCTTACAGGTACTCATCTGTCAAAAATCACTCCTGACACTCTTCTCCACCCACTCCATCCTGCCTGTACTCTCTTTTTCACCTCTCTTCCACACTCACTGTTACTCTGAACTATTGACCCCAAGTATTTAAACTCATCCACCTTCGCCACCTCTACTCCTTGCATCCTCACCATTCCTCTATCCTACCTCTCATTCACACACATATATTCTGTCTTAGTCCTGCTGACCTTCATTCCTCTTCTCTCTAGAGCATATCTCCATCTCCCCGGGGTCTCCTCCACATGTTCCCTACTTTCACTACAGATCACAATGTCATCTGCAAACATCATAGTCCACGCGGACTCCTATCTGATCTTGTCTGTTAATCTGTCATCACCATTGCAAATAAGAAAGGGCTCAGAGCTGATCCTTGATGCAACCCCACCTCCACCTTAAACACATCTGTCACTCCCACTGCAGACCTCACCACTGTCACACTACCCTCGTACATATCCTGTACCACTCTTACATACTTCTCTGACACTCCTGACTTCCTCATACAATACCACAACTCCTCTCTAGGCACCCTGTCATATGCTTTCTCTAAGTCTACAAAAACACAATGCAACTCCTTCTGACATTCTCTGTACTTCTCCATCAACACTCTCAGAGTAAACATTGCATCTGTAGTGCTCTTTCCCAGCATGAAACCATACTGCTGATCACCTAATCATCACGTCCCTTCTTAACCTTGCTTCCACTACTCTTTCCCATAACTTCATGCTGTGACTGATCAGTTTAATCCCTCTGTAGTTACTACAGCTCTGCACATCACCCTTATTCTTAAAAATCGATACCAAAACACTTTTTCTCCATTCCTCAGGCATCCTCTCACTTTCCAAGATTTCATTAAACAATCTGGTTAAAAACTCCACTGCCATTTCACCTAAACACCTCCATGCTTCCACAGGTATGTCATCTGGACAAACAGCCTTTCCATTCTTCATTCTCTTCATAGCTATCCTTACTTCCTCCTTGCTAATCCATTGTACTTCATGATTCACTATCCCTACATCATCCAACCTTTTCTCCCTCTCAGTCTCTTCATTCATCAACCCCTCAAAGTACTCTTTCCATCTCCTCAACACACTCTCCTCACTTGTGAGTATGTTTCCCTCATTATTCTATATCACCTTTACCTGCTGCACATCTTTCCTAGCTCGGTCCCTCTGTCTAGCCAATCGGTACAGGTCCTTTTCTCCCTCCTTAGTGTCCAACCTTTCATACAACTCTTCATATGCCTTATCCTTTGCCTTCGCCCCCTCTCTCTTTGCCATGCACCTCATCTCCTTATATTCCTGTCTACTTTCTTCATCTCTCTGACAATCCCACTTCTTCTTTGCCAACCTCTTTCTCTGTATACTCTCCTGTACTTCCTCATTCCACCACCATGTCTCCGGAGTCCTTGTCATCCTTCCTCTGTCCAGATGTGATACCAAGCACCTTTCTAGCCATCTCCCTTACTAGCTCTGCTGTAGTTACCCAGCTATTTGGTAACTCTTCACTGCCACCCAGTGCCTGTCTTAACTCATCCCTAAACTCCACCTCACAATTACCCTTTTTCAGTTTCCACCATTTGATCCTTGGTAATGCCCTCACACTCCTCCTCCTCTTTTTGATCACCAACATCATCCTACAAACCACCATCCTATGCTGCCTAACTACACTTTCTCCGGTCACCACTTTACAGTCTCCAATCTCCTTCACACTGGCCCTCCTACGTAAGATATAATCCACCTGTGTGCATCTTCCTCCACTCTTGTATGTCACCCTATGCTCCTCCCTCTTGTTAAAATACATATTCACTTACAGCCATGTCCATCCTAATGTACAATTTTCAAATTCTCAAAAATCTTAACTCAGCACTCCTGACCAAACTCAAATCTACCTACAACAAGGTAGCTAGATTTGCTGCCCAACAAACCTACAAATCCCATCACTCTCTCTCTCTAAAACACCTAAATTGGCTTGAGTTACCCCACCAGCTTCTTCTCTCTCAGATCCAGATCGTCCATTCTATCCTATACCAGCCTTCCTGCTGCCCAGCACTATCCCCTCTCATCTCCCATTATTCGTCCTCCAGACCTCTCTGAAGCTCTAACCAAGACCTACTACAAATCTACAAACCCAAATCTAAATTTGGACACAACATATACAGCTATCACCCCACTACTGCCTGGAATAGGCTCCCACTAGAAATCAAGATGCTTACACATCCTAAACAATTTAAGACAGCCACCAAAGAGCACTTTAAAAGTCACTGGTCCTGCCACTGCACTCTCCCTCCTTAAACATCCCCTACTTCTCATACTTTAATCTTCTTTCAGCCCGTAACTCAATCTTCTCACTAGCTCTCTCTAATCTTCCTTGACTACTCTTTCTACTGTCTTCTAAAATCCATTAAGCAAATTACGTCAGAGAAACATTTTACTGTAATTGTCTTGCCTTCATGCAACTACATCATGATAAAACTGTGTTTTTGTAACCACTTACCCCAAAAACTATATTCATCTTAATGACATATTTCTTTTTATATATCTTGAAATAGTTATGCTATACTCCTGATTATTGACACTGTATAACATTGTATTGCTCCTTAATGCCTTGCAATAATCCTGTAACATTGCTGTTTAATGCAAATTTATAATCAAAATTGTATAATATGTTGGAGCTTTTCTCCCCGGGCCTCCATTGAAAAAGGGCTCTTCAGCTCAGCCATACAATCCCGGTCAACAAATGTTAAATAAATAAATAAGTGAACAACAATACTAATTAGCTGGCGATTTCCATAACACTTACCCCTAATGTGATCCTACCTATTGAAAATAGTGAGTGAATGCAAGCTTTAGTCTGTGTTAATGCAGCTAGTATTTAGGATTTACACAGCCAAATGGATTCATGAATTGTGGAGGATGAGCACATGACAAATTATTGTATGCCACTTTCCCTGAATGCCTCATTTGCATTTTCAGTTGTCCAGAAAGATGGACATCTGTGTTGACCAGGAAGATTGGCAACCATGGTGATGCACTTCTTTGAGGCAAGCACTGTGATAGGGCTTGACTTCTGCCAAGAGTGAAAAGGCCTCACCATTATCAGTAAACTTTCTGAATTAAGGCCATTGTTTGTTGTCTTAATGCTCTTTGGTCTAATTCTATGGCCTATCCATTTTATATTAATACTATGGAACACTGGTCTATTATTGTTGCTCATTAATAAAGTTATATCTACAGTTTTATATGTCTTTATCATAAGGATTACTGTAACATTAAAAAATGATGACGGAAATATCAAAAATAAATCTGCAGTAAAAAGCTTAACTTGCTCATGGCAGATGAATAATTTTTCATTTCACAAATTGTTAGCTTCAAGTATGTAGATTTGCCATTTCTGCTTATACTGCGCAATTATTTTTTCTATAAGTGCATTAGTACAGACAAGTAGAGTTTCAACATCAGTCTACATGTATAGTATTAACTCCATTACACAAACATATGAAAAAAATTATGCAAGCACACACACACACACACACACACACACACACACACACACAAAAATATATATATCTATATATATATATATATGTGTATATATATATATATATATATATATATATATATATATATATATAAATATAGTTCCCTATCAGAAGCCTGAAACACTATAAGCCTGAAAATCAAAATCCTGAAACCAAAAGCCTGAAAATTCAAAATCCCGAAAAACCAAAATCCTGAAACTCAAAATCCTGAAAACATAAATAATGCTAATATGTCACTATAAAGACACTTCAGAAACAGCGTAAATACGAACAACAGATGAATACAAAGTAGAACCAAACGCAGTAACCACTCGCAAACTACACACTGTACAGCTGAGAAACGATTCCAGCCTGCTGTTAAAATCCACAAGATATTTTATTAACCAAAGGGTTAAGCGCTTTCACTCGTATCACACGAGCTTCATCAGAACAGAGTACAATCTCTAAAAAAACTTTTTAAATACTTTCAAATTGGCGCCAAAATCTTCTTAAAGCCATAGCATACTTTGAATGGTACACAGTTTAAACATACTAATAAATGCAATAAAATCAGTAGAAATTTCATACAATAATGCATCATCATATCACAACAAGTTAAATTAATAGTTAAAACATCTAAACTTAAAAATCCTATGATACAAATATCTTTATTTATTGTAGGATTCAATTTTTCAACATCAAAGCTGGTTTAACTGTGATGTAATCGTTGATACCTGGTGCAGTCATAGCATCAGTGTATAACTGCCACCAGTATTCTCTATAGGCTAACACATTTTTGATGTTACCTCCCCTAGGATCAACACTAACTGTTTCCAATATTGCAAACTTGAAATAATGTGTGGAACCCTCCTTGTTTATATGCCTAAAAAGAGCATTCTTAGTGTCCTTTGTTTTGATGCTGTAACCGTGAGCATAAATTCTTTTTTTGAACTGTCTCTGAGTTCTTCCTATGTAATAAGCAGAACAGCACATACATTTAGCCAGGTAAATAATCATGCTAGAATTACAATTACCTTTCCTAAACCTGACACAAGTCTTGTTAATATTGTCCAAAATTATGTTACTTACATCTAAAATATCCTTGCACTGATTACATGCCCCGCATTTCTTTGTATGGATGCCAGTGATCAAACTGTATTTAATGTTACTTTCAAAAAGATGTTTCAAGTTCCTACCCATTTTATAAACAAACCTTGGTTTTTGACCTAGGGTAGTCAGTATTTCATTGTCACTGTGTAATAATTCCCAGTTTTTATTCATAATATCTTTTACTACATAGGAATGGGGACCATATTCAATAATGCATGCTCTGTTGAACTTGTTAGTGTCTGCAGTATCCAGTTCAGTTGTATTGGTGGCAGTAACGGTCACATCGTTGTTGCTAGTACCTAATAAAGGTGTATATTTCTTACCCCACTGACTAATGACATATTTACTAGTGTCCAACAACAGTTTTTCATCATAGCCTCTTTCTCTAAATAAATTAGTGATGAAAGTAACTTCCTCAATCATGTCTGCATAGTCAGATGTCATTCTAAGTGCACGAACAAGCTGTCCTTTGAATATATTGTTTTTAAGTTTATCAGGGTGGTTGCTACTGTATTCTACATATGAATTTGTAAAAGTACTCTTTCTATATATCCTGGATTTGAATCTCACCCCGTCATATGATATCATGGTGTCCAAATAGGCTACTCCTGTTTGATTACATTCGAAGGTGAATTTCAAGAATGTAGAACTATTGTTCAGATATGTGACAAAATCGGCCAAAGATTTATAATCACCATTCCATAAGATGTAAATATCATCTAGATAACGGGAGTAGTAAACTATGTTCTCAGAATACTTGCTGTTAAATATATGAGTCTCCTCCCAATCTAATAACACCAAATTAGCGTAAATGGGGGCACAGGCTGCCCCCATAGCTACACCTTGTGTTTGTCTGAACATTTCACCCTCAAAAAATATGTAGTTGTAATCTAGTACAATATTCATCAACTCTGATATCAGTCTTATCCTGTCCCAACTCATTTTTGTGTGTTTAACCATACTGTTGGTAAAGGCAGTAATCCCTTCACTATGAGGGATACATGTAAACAAATCAACTACATCAATGGATGACATGATTAAATTTGTACATTTAGTGTCAATGGGAAAGTTCTTCAAAAATATCCAGGAATCTTTAACCAGATGTTTAATTTCCAAATTTATAGATTTAAGAAAAGTATCTATAACCACCCCTATGGGGAAAGTTTTTGACTTACTCCCTGAAATAATAGGGCGAAAAGGAGGTTCTTGTATATTTTTGTGCACCTTGGGGATGCCAACTATTGTAGCCATATGTGGAAATTCAACCAACATGAATTTGTGTAAATCAACAGTGGTTCTACCTTCCGTCAAAAAATCATCCAAAAACATGTCTATCCTTCTATATGCTGTATTTACTTCATTAATTGACACCACTTCATAGTTTCCTGAACAGTGCAAAATGTCATGTATAATAGTGCTGTATGAAAAAGCATCAAATAATACGATACCTCCACCCTTATCAGGTTTCATTATACGTAAACTTTTATTGTGCCGTAACTCATCAAGTAGTCTCTGTTCATCAAGTGTAAGATTGTTATTCACTTTTTTGTTTTTGGCTATATTATTATATCTGTATAATTCCCTGGAAACTTTGTTTTCATACACCTGTATCAGTGTGTTATTAACAGGTATAAAAACACTTTTTTTCTTTAGTTTCCTCTGCTGTGCTGTAGTATCAGTCCGGTCACCAAACATCAAAGCCAAATTTAACTTTCTGGTGTATAACCTAAGTTCATTTAAACTGTCAACAATATTAAAGTTAGTAGTGGGTATGAAGTTCATACCTTTGGAGAGAAGACTAAAATATGTAGAGTCTAGTTGGACATTACAATAATTAAATATCTTAAAATTGTTATGTTCGTAGGTAATACCATCCTGTGGAGTGACAATGAACTCCTGTGTACCATGGGTATTTGTCCCACTGTTCAATATTTCTTCTTCCATCCACCCCCCTGTTTCCATTTCGGAACATACCTTCTCTTGGATTTCTGAAAAAAATCATTGCCACAACCATCAGTGTGTATTACTTCCTGCTCTGCTAAATCATTACCAAAATTGCTTTCCCTAGTGTAAAAGTAATCTTTGTTACCCCATTTGTACATGTCATGACGTGAATATTGGTCTGTGTCCCGATTCACTTTTTTGTTTTTCCTCTCAAATGCTTTTTTAGCTTTAAATTCGGCTGACTCAAATTGTTTGTTATACAAATTTTCCCATTGTGGGAAAGCTAAATCCTGTATTATCGCTTGGTTGATCCTTTCAACCTCAGCCATAATTCTACATAATTTCTTGTCATTATGCTTAATTAGTAACTTCATAAAATCAAATCCAAAAGTATCAAACAGTTCATTGAACTCCTTTTTGGTTTCACTAGTAATATCAATACCAATGGGTTCCTTGTAAAAACGTAAACCCACGGGTACTATTTTGAGAGACATACAATGTGTTAAATAAGCGCTGTCTAGCTTAATAGCGTTTATAATGTTCAACTTCTTACCAAATAAATAAATAGTGTCCTTCAAGTTACCTTGAAATTCCATAGATTGATTAATAATGCCTCTACCACTGTTGCTAAAATTACAATCTTTAGTAAAGAAGTCCTTTAAATTGTACTGTCTTTTGCTCTGTTTGATAGTATTGTTACTTGAATTTTGAACAGTACCTGTAGGTCTGCATTGACCATGTGAAACCTGGCTGTAAGTGCGTACAGTTTGAGTAGATTTAGGCTTGGTGCCAGTCCTTCTCGCTTCCTCAGTGAGATTGGTGAAAGAAAAATCAAACGTAAAGTCTTTAGTGTCTAGTTTGTGGTGATCGACTCTTCCCACAGAACGCGGTAAATCAATATTGTACCCACGTTTAGAATATTCTTCTTGTCCATTAGGAATGTCCGGGGAAGAAGTAGTGGGTGTAACTGTACGTAGTTCCACTTGAGTTTGTTCGGCGCCAACTTCCGTAAGTGCAGGATGTTTACCGGTGTTGCAATCTAGCAGACAATGCGATTCATTGCCTAACAAACTTTCTTCAGGCTTGTTACTAATAACGTTCTTGCTAAACAGTGTCAGTAACTTGGAAACCTCCCCACGTAGTGCATTCAAGTCGGCTCTTAGCTCCGCAAGTTCACTACCATTGCAGGGTAGGGCAGAATCAGTAGAGCTGCGAGTAGTATCCATCCACAACTTCAGAAACAGCGTAAATACGAACAACAGATGAATACAAAGTAGAACCAAGCACAGTAACCACTCGCAAACTACACACTGTACAGCTAAGAAACGATTCCAGCCTGCTGTTAAAATCCACAAGATATTTTATTAACCAAAGGGTTAAGCGCTTTCACTCGTATCACACGAGCTTCATCAGAACAAAGTACAATCTCTAAAAGAACTTTTTAAATACTTTCAAGTTGGCGCCAAAATCTTCTTAAAGCCATAGCATACTTTGAATGGTACACATTTTAAACATACTAATAAATGCAATAAAATCAGTAGAAATTTCATACAATAAATGCATCATCATATCTCAACAGGTAAATTAATAGTTAAAACATCTAAACTTAAAAATCCTATGATACAAATATCTTTATTTATTGTAGGATTCAATTTTTCAACATCAAAGCTGGTTTAACTGTGATGTAATCGTTGATACCTGGTGCAGTCATAGCATCAGTGTATAACTGCCACCAGTATTCTCTATAGGCTAACACATTTTTGATGTTACCTCCCCTAGGATCAACACTAACTGTTTCCAATATTGCAAACTTGAAATAATGTGTGGAACCCTCCTTGTTTATATGCCTAAAAAGAGCATTCTTAATGTCCTTTGTTTTGATGCTGTAACCGTGAGCATAAATTCTTTTTTTGAACTGTCTCTGAGTTCTTCCTATGTAATAAGCAGAACAGCACATACATTTAGCCAGGTAAATAATCATGCTAGTGTTACAATTACCTTTCCTAAACCTAACACAAGTCTTATTAATATTGTCCAAAATTATGTTACTTACATCTAAAATGTCCTTGCACTGATTACATGCCCCACATTTCTTTGTATGGGTGCCAGTGGTCAAGCTGTATTTAATATTACTTTCAAAAAGGTGTTTCAAGTTCCTACCCATTTTGTAAACAAACCTTGGTTTTTGACCAAGGGTAGTCAGTATTTCATTGTCACTATATAACAATTCCCAGTTCTTGTTCATAATATTTTTTACTGCATAAGAATGGGGACCATATTCAATAATACATGCTCTGTTGAACTTGTTGGTATCTGCAGTATCCAGTTCAATTGTATTGGTGGCAGTAACGGTCATATCGTTGTTGCTTGTACCTAATAAAGGTGTATATTTCTTACCCCACTGACTAATGACATATTTGCTAGTGTCCATCAACAGTTTTTCATCATAACCTCTTTCTCTAAATAAATTAGTGATGAAAGTAACTTCCTCAATCATGTCTGCATAATCAGATGTCATTCTAAGTGCACGAACAAGCTGTCCTTTAAATATATTGTTTTTAAGTTTATCAGGGTGGTTGCTACTGTATTCTATATATGAATTTGTAAAAGTACTCTTTCTGTGTATCCTGGATTTGAATCTCACCCCGTCATATGATATCATGGTGTCCAAATAGGCTACTCCTGTTTGATTACATTCGAAGGTGAATTTCAAGAATGTAGAACTATTGTTCAGATATGTGACAAAATCGGCCAAAGATTTATAGTCACCGTTCCATAAGATGTAAATATCATCTAGATAACGGGAGTAGTAAACTATGTTCTCAGAATACTTGCTGTTAAATATATGAGTCTCCTCCCAATCTAATAACACCAAATTAGCGTAAATGGGGGCACAGGCTGCCCCATAGCTACACCTTGTGTTTGTCTGAACATTTCACCCTCAAAAAATATGTAGTTGTAATCTAGTACAATATTCATCAACTCTGATATCAGTCTTATCCTGTCCCAACTCATTTTTGTGTGTTTAACCATACTGTTGGTAAAGGCAGTAATCCCTTCACTATGAGGGATACATGTAAACAAATCAACTACATCAATGGATGACATGATTAAATTTGTACATTTAGTGTCAATGGGAAAGTTCTTCAAAAATATCCAGGAATCTTTAACCAGATGTTTAATTTCCAAATTTATAGATTTAAGAAAAGTATCTATAACCACCCCTATGGGGAAAGTTTTTGACTTACTCCCTGAAATAATAGGGCGAAAAGGAGGTTCTTGTATATTTTTGTGCACCTTGGGGATGCCAACTATTGTAGCCATATGTGGAAATTCAACCAACATGAATTTGTGTAAATCAACAGTGGTTCTACCTTCCGTCAAAAAATCATCCAAAAACATGTCTATCCTTCTATATGCTGTATTTACTTCATTAATTGACACTACTTCATAGTTTCCTGAACAGTGCAAAATGTCATGTATAATAGTGCTGTATGAAAAAGCATCAAATAATACGATACCTCCACCCTTATCAGGTTTCATTATACGTAAACTTTTATTGTGCCGTAACTCATCAAGTAGTCTCTGTTCATCAAGTGTAAGATTGTTATTCACTTTTTTGTTTTTGGCTATATTATTATATCTGTATAATTCCCTGGAAACTTTGTTTTCATACACCTGTATCAGTGTGTTATTAACAGGTATAAAAACACTTTTTTTCTTTAGTTTCCTCTGCTGTGCTGTAGTATCAGTCCGGTCACCAAACATCAAAGCCAAATTTAACTTTCTGGTGTATAACCTAAGTTCATTTAAACTGTCAACAATATTAAAGTTAGTAGTGGGTATGAAGTTCATACCTTTGGAGAGAAGACTAAAATATGTAGAGTCTAGTTGGACATTACAATAATTAAATATCTTAAAATTGTTATGTTCGTAGGTAATACCATCCTGTGGAGTGACAATGAACTCCTGTGTACCATGGGTATTTGTCCCACTGTTCAATATTTCTTCTTCCATCCACCCCCCTGTTTCCATTTCGGAACATACCTTCTCTTGGATTTCTGAAAAAAATCATTGCCACAACCATCAGTGTGTATTACTTCCTGCTCTGCTAAATCATTACCAAAATTGCTTTCCCTAGTGTAAAAGTAATCTTTGTTACCCCATTTGTACATGTCATGACGTGAATATTGGTCTGTGTCCCGATTCACTTTTTTGTTTTTCCTCTCAAATGCTTTTTTAGCTTTAAATTCGGCTGACTCAAATTGTTTGTTATACAAATTTTCCCATTGTGGGAAAGCTAAATCCTGTATTATCGCTTGGTTGATCCTTTCAACCTCAGCCATAATTCTACATAATTTCATGTCATTATGCTTAATTAGTAACTTCATAAAATCAAATCCAAAAGTATCAAACAATTCATTGAACTCCTTTTTAGTTTCACTAGTAATATCAATACCAATGGGTTCCTTGTAAAAACGTAAACCCATGGGTACTATTTTGAGAGACATACAATGTGTTAAATAAGCGCTGTCTAGCTTAACAGCGTTTATAATATTCAACTTCTTACCAAATAAATAAATAGTGTCCTTCAAGTTACCTTGAAATTCCATAGATTGATTAATAATGCCTCTACCACTGTTGCTAAAATTACAATCTTTAGTAAAGAAGTCCTTTAAATTGTACTGTCTTTTGCTCTGTTTAGTAGTATTGTTACTTGAATTTTGAACAGTACCTGTAGGTCTACATTGACCATGTGAAACCTGGCTGTAAGTGCGTACAGGTTGAGTAGATTTAGGCTTGGTGCCAGTCCTTCTCGCTTCCTCAGTGAGATTTGTGAAAGAAAAATCAAACGTGAAGTCTTTAGTGTCCAGTTTGTTGTGATCAACTCTTCCCACAGAGCGCGGTAAATCGATGTTGTACCCGCATTTAGAATTTTCTTCTTGTCCGTTAGGAATGTCCGGGGAAGAAGTGGTAGGTGTAACTGTACGTAGTTCCACTTGAGTTTGTTCGATGCCAACTTCCGTAAGTGCAGGATGTTTTCCGGTGTTGCAGTCTAACAGACAATGTGATTCATTGCCTAACAAACTTTCTTCAGGCTTATTACTAATAACGTTCTTGCAAAACAGTGTCAGTAACTTGGAAACCTCCCCACGTAGTGCATTCAAGTCGGCTCTTAGCTCCGCAAGTTCACTACCATTGCAGGGTAGGGCAGAACCAGTAGAGCTGCGAGTAGTATCCATCCACAACTTCAGAAACAGCGTTAATACGAACAACTGATGAATACAAAATAGAACCAAACGCAGTAACCACTCGCAAACTACACACTGTACAGCTAAGAAACGATTCCAGCCTGCTGTTAAAATCCACAAGATATTTTATTAACCAAAGGGTTAAGCGCTTTCACTCGTATCACACGAGCTTCATCAGAACAAAGTGCAAACTCTAAAAGAACTTTTTAAATACATTCAAGTTGGCGCCAAAATCTTCTTAAAGCCATAGCATACTTAGAATGGTACACAGTTTAAACATACTAATAAATGCAATAAAATCAGTAGAAATTTCATACAATAATGCATCATCATATCACAACAAGTTAAATTAATAGTTAAAACATCTAAACTTAAAAATCCTATGATACAAATGCCTTTATTTATTGTAGGATTCAATTTTTCAACATCAAAGCTGGTTTAACTGTAATATAATCATTGATACCTGGTGCAGTCATAGCATCAGTGTATAACTGCCACCAGTATTCTCTATAGGCTAACACATTTTTGATGTTACCTCCCCTAGGATCAACACTAACTGTTTCCAATATTGCAAACTTGAAATAATGTGTGGAACCCTCCTTGTTTATATGCCTAAAAAGAGCATTCTTAGTGTCCTTTGTTTTGATGCTGTAACCGTGAGCATAAATTCTTTTTTTGAACTGTCTCTGAGTTCTTCCTATGTAATAAGCAGAACAGCACATACATTTAGCCAGGTAAATAATCATGCTAGAATTACAATTACCTTTCCTAAACCTGACACAAGTCTTGTTAATATTGTCCAAAATTATGTTACTTACATCTAAAATATCCTTGCACTGATTACATGCCCCACATTTCTTTGTATGGATGCCAGTGGTCAAGCTGTATTTAATGTTACTTTCAAAAAGATGTTTCAAGTTCCTACCCATTTTATAAACAAACCTTGGTTTTTGACCCAGGGTAGTCAGTATTTCATTGTCACTGTGTAACAATTCCCAGTTCTTATTCATAATATCCTTTACTACATAGGAATGGGGACCATATTCAATAATACATGCTCTGTTGAACTTGTCAGTGTCTGCAGTATCCAATTCAATTGTATTGGTGGCAGTAACGGTCACATCGATGTTGCTTGTACCTAATAAAGGTGTATATTTCTTACCCCACTGACTAATGACATATTTGCTAGTGTCCATCAACAGTTTTTCATCATAGCCTCTTTCTCTAAATAAATTAGTGATGAAAGTAACTTCCTCAATCATGTCTGCATAGTCAGATGTCATTCTAAGTGCACGAACAAGCTGTCCTTTAAATATATTGTTTTTAAGTTTATCAGGGTGGTTGCTACTGTATTCTACATATGAATTTGTAAAAGTACTCTTTCTGTGTATCCTGGATTTGAATCTCACCCCGTCATATGATATCATGGTGTCCAAATAGGCTACTCCTGTTTGATTACATTCGAAGGTGAATTTCAAGAATGTAGAACTATTGTTCAGATATGTGACAAAATCGGCCAAAGATTTATAGTCACCGTTCCATAAGATGTAAATATCATCTAGATAACGGGAGTAGTAAACTATGTTCTCAGAATACTTGCTGTTAAATATATGAGTCTCCTCCCAATCTAATAACACCAAATTAGCGTAAATGGGGGCACAGGCTGCCCCCATAGCTACACCTTGTGTTTGTCTGAATATGTGTATATATATATATATATATATATATATATATATATATATATATATATATGTATATATGTGTATATATATATATATATATATATATATATATATATATATATATATATATATATATATATATATATATATATATATATGTATATGTGTATACATATATATATATATATATGGTTTAGCTTCACAATATCAAAAAACACATTTTCGACTGTTGACTTACCGGAACTACAATGCCGAAAACACTACCTTGCGAATAATAAAAATTGTGAAACTGTCACGTTAAGAAAGTCAGCACTCAGGAATGTTGACTTTACCAAAACTACCTGTATTTCCGGGTTTGTCCTACAAACAGTTTGCGGGGGGGGGGCAAGACCCCTGGCACCCCCCACACCCCCTGCAAGTTATATATACGAACTCTGAGATCACACTACAGTGAGTGAAAGGGTACATTTCCTGATCCCAACATTTTTTTTTTCTTTGCAAAAATGAACTTTTGCAGAATTACTTTTACACATACGTGAATTGATCATATCAGCAACGACATTGTGAAGTAAACCTATATATATATATATATATATATATATATATATATATGTGTGTGTGTGTGTGTGTGTGTGTGGGGGGGGGGGTGTTTATTCTAAATGCCCCTTCCATCTAAAAAACAGATGTGTTAATTAAGGTGGAATACTGTATGGCCAAATATCCACTGATAAAGAAGTCACGCATTTGTCAACACCAAATGTTGGCTTTCAAGGCATTAGTTATTGAACATTAAAAATAATGTACAAGATACTTTGAGGGGCATATTGACTGTCATTTTCAATAGAAAGTTTGTTCTTTTGGAGTTAGGAATAGTAAATAATAGATAAATAAAAAGATCATTTATACATTATCTCAGGCTGCGCACAGATGATATTCTGTGTTGTACTTTATAGTGACAGAGACATAACATATAGTATTCTAAAATGATTTTGGAAAGCAACACTTGACATTGTAGCAGTTTTCCAAATGGAGGCAGAGTGTTTCCAAAGAAGTACAGAAATGAACGCTTTAACAATGTTGGCAAATAAGCCTGAAAATCAAATGGCTCATAGTGAATAATGAAATAGTCTAGTATATTAGTCTATGGCAGATTTAATAAGTAAGCAATAATTTTCAACATGTAGAGCCTTACAGGGGAATTTTACAGCACCCTGCCACCATTAGAAGTTCTGATGTATTCATACAATGTCTGCTATGGTTATCATTACTGAACTTCAAAAATGGCCTGTATGCTTGGTTTTGTTGATTTTTTTCTTTCATATTATACTTTAACTATAACTTTCTTGCTTATTTATAGTGGAATACTTCATATACTATCATTTACAAAATTGTAGATAGTCATTAAATATGCATATCTGATGCGTGTGTGTGTGTGTGTGTGTGTGTGTGTGTGTGTGTGTGTGTGTGTCTACCCATGAGTCTGTCTGTGTTTCTGTTGAATTTAGACATAAAACAGCATTTGGTTTTGTACTGCTTATCTGACTGATATTCTGCTTTGCATTTTATCTGACACAGAGCATATTTTAACAAGGCAATACTAAAATATGCACTTTGTTTAAAATATCCAAAATGTACTTGTTTGACTGAGCAGAGGTTCTATGAAACTGTAATGTTGTGAATTGTACTTTTCAATAGTAAACAAGAAATACACAATGCTTTGCAGTGAACTTCACTGACTGGAGTTGTAACGTGACGGAGGATCCTAGTTGTTCTGTATCATCTGCATTGCACTTTTTAGAAATAGAGAACTAAGGTACAGAAAAATAAAACTTGTTTTATTTTTAAATTCATTCATAGTATTGCAACTGCCAGATAATGTTTTTTTTTTTTGTTGTTGTTGTTATTATAACATTGAAGTGCTACAGTTTGACAGATGACAATACAGCTGTATTATTGTATGATTGCTGTTTAATGATGCTTTCACTCATGGTATCTGTTGCTCTATTGAAGCCCCCTGCTGCAGTGGCGTAACTACGTTAGAAGCGCCCTGAGGCAAACTTTTCCTAGGCGCCCCAACACCCCCCCCCCCGGGAACCCAAGCCATCGAGATGACCGAAGCCAAAGAAATCACATATAGTCACGTTCGCTTGACCTATGACAGTGGCATAAAACACTGAAATCTGGAGATGTGCTATTTCAGCAAAAAGTAAAAAAAACACAATTATAAAACAGTACATTATATAGATACCAGAATGTGAATTGTACCTCCATTGTTCAATCCTACTCCTAGAATGACTTCTTGCGGGCTTTGTTATCAGCAAAACTATCAATGATCTTGTCAGTGTCCACGTCTTCCAGGCCGGCTCTCAATCGACAGAATGGCTAAAGAACTAAGTCGAACCTCAGACATTGTACTACGCAAGAATGTCTTTATCAACTTCAACTTCAAAAAACTTCTTTCAGCACTGGCAACTGTCACAGGAAGTGTCAGATACAGCAAACAAGCAGTGATTATATCCGGAAAGCTGGAAGATGATTCTGAATGAGTTATCAAGATGAATTCAGCCAAGTCCTTGATAGATTTCAGCACTGACAATGGGACACTGAAAGTCATTTTGAGCAGGAGCAGTTGGTCAGACAGCTCATCTGAAATGTCATCCGAGTACTCCGTGATCAGACTCTTTGACATCTTTAGCAGTTCGTCATCATTCGCTTCAGTAATTGTCATAGGTTTCAAGCATGTGAAGACTTGGTCAGTATCTTGCAGTGACTTGAATCGTGTTGTTATCTGGACAATGGCGTAGTCGATGATTCTGTTGAACACTTCGACCTTATAGCGCTGTTCTGCTGACTCCAGTCTGCAGTCATTTGAAAGTTCATCGTGAAACTTCTTCACACGAAACCCTCTCTGAACTGTCAAACTCGGATGGCATGCCCCAACTTTGAGCTAACTCCTTGGCCGAGAAGAAAACAGTCTCCCAGTTGTTGAAGTTCACTCAGGTCCTTTAGTTGTGATTCCAACAGAACGCAAACAGATGTGACATCGGATTGTTGTGACTGCATTTTCTTGGAGATAATGTCTAGTGGTCCCAGAATGCGCGACAGTAAAACAATGTTCATCATTGACTAAAAGCGCCAAAATATTTCTTCAGCGACGATGCCTCACCTTTCTCATTACTGTCCTTGCCAGTCAGTGACAACACAGTCAACAGTTTCATCACGTCGACAAACCGCTGCTAAGAGCTATCAAGGCTTGATTCCGTGATGACCAACGTAGGACAAAGTCACTTTAATGTAATTGAGCAGCAGCTACTATCTTTCTGTAAGCGATTCCATCTGCTAATAGCACTGAGGAATACATACAGCTTTTCCAGCATGTCAAAAAGTTCAATGTCCTTCACGCTCTTAACAGCATCATTTATGACTAAATTTAATGCATGAGCACTGCAGTGAACATAACGGGCCTTTGGTGCTTTCTGCTTCATTAAAGACTGGACACCCTTGTAAGCACCACTCATGTTGGCGGCTCCATATCCTTGACCGCTAATCTTCTTCAGGTCAGTGACACTTTCAATTTCCTTTGTAATTACGGATGCCAAATCTTGACCCTTCTGGCTTTCAACATCGGTGAACCCCAAGAATGATTCCTGGATATGCAAGCTTACCGCCTCCCTTCGTCATTCTTTTGACAGTCACATACCGAAATATTTTGCTCAACTGATCCATCTTTGAGCAATCCACTGTTGTATCCATTATAAGAGATACAAACGGTAAAGGCCGCCATTTCGTCTATGATCTGCTGCTTTACCTCTCTTGCTAGAATGTAAATGATTTCATTTTGAATAGACCCGCCAAGTACTTGGTGGTTCCTTTGGCTGCTTCAGCAAGTTTTCCAAAACAGGATCAGACTTGGCAATTAAGTGAATGAATTCCAGGAAACATCCTCGTGAGCCGGGCCTGTCATCATCGGTGTAGCTGTCAGTTTCATGGTGACCTCGAAATGCGATGTTGCATTTTGACATGGTAATGATCAGATTCACTATGCGATCCAGAACACAGCGCCAGTACTTACGGTCTTGCATAATCTGTTTGTCGGTCAGGACATCGACAGTGACATTGTTCTTCCAATTAGTAAAAATCTGACAAGCTTTGCGTGGGTCGCTGAATTTTCATGTATCTGTATGGAACGCGACAAATTCTTCCAGTTACAAGTACCATCAGTCCATGAATCACCAGTTCTTATCGGTGATGCAAACAGCCAACATGGAATGCAGTAGCACTTGTCACCAGCCGTGCTGTAGGACAACCATGTTCTTCTGAAACTCAAGCCAGACTTCGTTTTGCGTGTGTAGAAATGTTCCTGGAAGCTGCGGCCTTTATTAAGACCTTCTGCCTGTTTCGGGAACGGACCAGGCGGCTGCAATGCACCACTCATCACAACAAATCTCTTTTCAAAAGCGCTTAATGTCTTGCTTCCAAAATATGCTCGGTCAGCAGAGGGCGGTAGCAATTCTGTCGATGCACTTGATTCTGGTAGTTGAGCCACATGTTTAGGAACATTCTGTTCATTCAGGGCATCATCGGATTCGGAGTGAGTACTGGCATTCTTCTGATCGTCCTCTGGCTGCTGAATATCTTTGTTCGCTATCCCTTGTCCTTCTTCCCGCTGTTCCAAAGTCACACTACAAGATGCTTGTGGAGCAATAAAGTATGTGCTCAGTTTTGGTACTTTTTTCAGCAGTTCACTTTCTGCAACCTCTTTCTGTCTCTCTCGCTTTCTACGCTGAGCACCACTAAGCTTTTTCTTGCCACCATCGCGGGAATTCATACTCATCCTTCTGTCTGGGACTCTGGATGCAAATCAGTCAGAGCAATATACCACTAGCCAAATCAGCTGCTTTGTGAAAGAAAATACTGTGTTACCACCATATATGCACAATCTCTGAAGTAGTAAAATCCACATTAAAAAATCTGTAACTAATAAAGAGGCTGCTGCTAGTAAACAACTTTATATGTCATTGTTTCATCTACAAATAGTGACTGTTGCCCTTGAAGAATAAATTGCCTTTGTTGCATGCATTAAAACATAAGCTAGTAATACCGCAATAGGGAATGGATAGCAAACTGATAACAGGTTCATAGTTACTAGGTATCTTTGCCAAAAAGGACTGCAGCATCCACCCCCTTTACAACACAGTACAGTATCAGCAATGCATCTACCTACTGTGGGAGTAGAACCCACAGACTTCAGCATCAAATATAGCCCCCTAAACATTCAGTGAATTCAGTTCTCACCACAGCTCTCAACCTCTTAGCAAAAAACACCAGGACAAAGCCAGTAATGGGGGAATATAGCCCCCAAACATATTCAGTGAATTCAGTTCTTACCATAGCTCTCACCCTTAGCAGAAAACCTGGATGAAGCCAATAACAGGGGGAATACAGTCCCAAAGATAGGGATACATTTCAAATATCCATCTTATACACTTAGAAAATTGCTTTTGTGTCACCAAGCACTTTCTAAAGAATATGAAGTCTGATATTCAAATGACTGTCATTTTATTTTAACATTTGTTAACCAGGAAAGTCTGACTTGGAACAAAAGCTAATGTTTAGCAGAGGCTCATGGAGAAACACTCCAGACACACACACACCTCTCACTCTGAACTAAATCCCACACACACACACCTCTCACCTGCTTGCTGAAATAATGTACCTAACTCTATGAGAAATTAGTTTAATCTTAAAGTACTTGTCTGTGTAATACCCCATAAGAAGCATCAATGCTTCCAGAGTTTAGAGATAGTGAGTTCATCTGCTTTGCTGCTTAAAGTAAAAAATTCTGACTTATTTTAACTTTATCTGTTTTTTTATCTAAACGAGTTCTCTAATCAGTTATTTGTCTTGTAAGTGTATTCCTCTATAGTCTATTTGAATACAGCTTGCATGAAATTTCTGCATGTGGCTTTGGCTTGAATTGTGGTGGAAAAGGTCCTTTGACCAACCCACATCACGCACCACATAATTATGTAAGCACGTAAAATAGGGTGCTTTCAGGATGTACTGTATCACTGTACTTTGCCATGTTTTGGAATGACATACCAGAGAGATTCATGATTACACTGCTATGTAAATAGTTTAAGGAATATTTAAAGAAGTCCATAGGATACAATAGCAAGCATATATGCTGCAAAACCATATGCATAGGGGCAGGGACAGCAAGAGCAAAACAACCAGACCATTATCATACTTAGTAACAACATTAACAACCAGTATTCAGCATAATTAAACATGTCCCTAGGAACATGCGAATACATGTAAAATCACAGTATCCATTTGGCACTTACAAATAAGGTGTGAAAAATAATTCCCTCACCAATAATTGCTTTCTTATGTTGTATGCTTTCAAGGCACTGAACTACAGCACCTGCAATTTTAACTAAAATACCATACATAGAAAAGTAACAGAAAATCTTCCAGCCTTTACAATAAATGCATACAGCCTCAAATGTCAATTCCAATCTTCTTTCCATCCTAAAATGTTAAATCTATGCTAACCACTGCCTACCAACCTTGAGAATTTTTACTAAGCAAAAGCTTCCCAGCAGATTATGTTACCATCAAGGATATGAGTGACTGAATAAGCAAGTTACACAAACGGGCAGCTGGCTATTTCAAAAGGAGTAGGACAATTGCTAATATTTAACTCCTTTATTAGATGCAAGTGTTTTGTTTCTACTTTTCCTCTTTTCCTCTGAATACCGAATGAAGCCCTTTACCCTTTCTTATACCTCCTACTTGCTCCTTTTCTACTTTTGATTAGGACCTCTGATCATTTTAGTATCCCTCCTTCCAGTGTCATTGTATTCCTGCTTTCCTCATTTTCATTCTTTTCCCAACTTTTGTATAAGCCTTATCTTCCTCACTTACTGATTCCATAACTTCTTCCCTAAGCTTTTAGGATTCCTCCCAAACTATCCTGCCTTTCATTTGCTCTTACTTTTCTCATCCAGGATAAAATTATTGCCAGTGTGTCCTGTGACTGCTACCTAAATTAACTCTTTCCCCACCATCACAACCCACTGTCAGGCACAGGCTCAAATTTTGAATATTGCCCTGTCTTTTCACAGGAGTCTAGTCACCATGAGTCTATCACTAATTATGATGATGCCCCTCACTGTCTTCAGAAGACTCTCCTCACCACAATTCTCACAGTGTTTATAGTCTGTCCTCCCCCTGAGTAGTACACACTGGTACCCAAGCCAAGTGCCTTTATAGTACTGCCCTTCCACCTTGTCTTCTAAATACACAGGATGTCCAGTCTCCTCTTTACCATCATATCATCCACTTCCAAGCTGTGTCCTGTCAGTTATCCTATATTCAGCATAGCAATCCTTAGTTCATGTTTGGCAGGTTGATTGGCTTTACATCCAGCTTTCACTCACTATTGAAGGAGCTGATGCCAAAGTAATCAATGAGAGTGACACTGACAAGGAACTCTGTGGCATGCAGACTGGCTCTTGTTATATGGGCAGCAATCATGAGGCCAGAGAGGAGATATCCAGATGGAAGGGAGGAGGAAACGATCTTGTTATGCTAATCTTTGTCTTATTTATAATATAATTAAAATGATCCCCAGTGGCCCAACACACCTTTCAGACAAACAGATAAAGACAAACAGGCAGACAGACAAATAAATAAATAAAAGTTAATTTCCTACCAATTTCCCAGCTATGGCAATAAATAGAGAAATTACTTTTGCCTTGAAAACAGCAAACTATTGTGGAGCAAATCACAGACTCCATCAACATATCCAATTTAATAATTCTGCCACAAGGGACAAATTAAGATATAAATCATGCAGAAAGAATAGTAATCCTAGTTTATGATTTTTGCTATTACAATCTGTTCCATACTAAGTACTATCATTATGGAGGTTGATAAATATAAGAAATATTAGTAAAAGATGTAGACATTATTCATAAAACACAGCCATGATAGTTTTCTATCTTGTAGTTAGGATCTTTGCTTGGCCAACCCAATCCTATCATATTGTCATGGTGCATGAACACACCAATATAGCAACAAAATTCAGTACATTAAAAAATCCTGCAAAAACTGAGAGCATAAAGGAGAAGAGGAAATGATCCCATTCTGGTAACAGGAATCATTTACCTTTATGGTGAGTACCTCATGCAGCTGCACCTTCAAATGCCTGTCTTCACAGTGCTGCATGGGTAGACTATAAAACTAAGCACCCAGACATTCTGCTGATACGCCAGTGTGCATCCCCTGTGCAAATGTCATAGCAAAATACATCACGCTCTAAGGGCAGCATCTAGCTTGTTCTATTTTGTGCACTGTACACCAAACAGTACCTTTTTATATTGCTACAGAGATAATTTCCCTAGAGTAGGCAGTGAAACCCATTGCTGTTCTAGGAGAATGAACTATGTGGACTGTTTTGAAGAAGCTTTCCATGGGAATCATTGCAGACTCAGTTGCCAGTGAATACTTGGAAATCACTTGCTTTCCTACAGGAACACCTAACTCATTAACTGTAAAGAAGTTGAAGAGATAATTTCCAGATTGCTCTGGTTCTGGAAATATTTGCATACAATTGCCTTCTAGGATCTACTTATGTAAGCTTCAGTCCTCTCACTCGAGTCTGAACTAAATCCTACACAGTCACACACACAAATAAATCCCATACACACACACACCTCTCACTCTGAAATCCCACATACACACGCACACCTCTCACTCACTCTGAAATAAATTATAATTAAAAATCACACACACACTCACCTCTCTCACTCTGAAATCCGACACACACACACACACACACACACCTCTCACTCTGAAATCCTATCTTCCACAGATTACTCACTGTTAAATCACATCTTCCATCCTGTCTGTCCATCCGTCCGTCCGTTTTTCAGTTCCCGGACCCGCTCACAAGTTAGTTGAGTTGAGTAGTCCTCGACTTAACGACCGAACAACCGCTTGTCTTCAACCGTCCATTTTGGTTCCCGCTCCGCTCGCAAACTTGATGTACTGCACAGTCACTGCGCGCGATGATGTCAGCACGCCCGCGGCCCCCAACTACACTTCTTAAAGACGAAAAAAAAATAAATAAATTTTTTTTAAATAATGCCCTGCCCAAAGTGCCCCCTGCTGCTTGGCGCCCTGAGGCAATTGCCTCACTTTGCCTCTGGTAGTTACGCCACTGCCCTGCTGCTATGATTGCATGCATTTTCCCAAAACATTTTTATTAAAATATATTAAATTTTCACGAGTTGCAACACTGAAAAAAAAAAAATAAATAAATAAATAATAAAAAATCCCTTCTCCAATCTAGCACTGTTCCTCTCTAAAGGAGAATTGCTATGTCCTTGCACCCTACTACCTCATGCTCTATGTAAGAGTGAAAAAAAGGTTACTTCTGTAGGCCACCACTCCTTCCTCCTAGAAGGAGCACCTGGTCCTAATGCCTTCATGGTCAACAGTCCCACAGTTTTATGTGTGGAGAAAACAATTAAAAAAAGATATGATGCTCATACTCCATAACACATGACACCTTAATTAGCTGCCCCCATTACCCCACTCTAGCTGTATGTCTCACAGTCAATATAAACTATATAGATTACTAAAACAATGCCATATAAAACAATACATTTATATCACTGCTTATAAAATGAATTATACAACTTTTCAAATATAACTACTGCCTCAATATTTACATTTAGTCAAGAATATTTTTTACTTTCTTAGCTTTATAGCTATCTTTTTATGACATATGCCAATGGCTATCACAAGAAATTCCTGAAATTATGGACCATTATTGTTTTTTTTTTTTTAAGTTTTTAGCAATTATTTTCCTAGCCACTGCCAAGACTCTCAAACCAAAGGACTCTGTGATTTATTAATACATCCAAGAACCCGAACTCTGCTCAGTCTACAAGTACCCGAACATAATGTACCAAAAAAGTGTAAGCATTTTCCTAAAATGCCTTTAGCTTATTGCAGTCATAAAATAAATAATAGCAGTATGGTTTTACACTTTTATTACATATCCAACATCTTACGTCTTTAACTCCAGTTGTATATGGTGTTATAAATAATCTATGTAACTATCTCCAGGTAAAATATTTTGCAATAAATGCATACAATTTTGCATGCATGCAATGTTCATATGAATCATTCACTCTTTTTGACATACTTAAGGTATGAAGAATAACATAGACTAGCAATAATGTACAAGAAAGATGAAATGAAATGCTGGAGATGTGGACACCCTAATGCTGACTGGATACATATGGTTGTTAATTGCTAAATAATTTCTCTATTTTGGTTAGATTTTAGATATCTTTGTAAAGCTCTATGGAATGACAGCTGTATAATTATCCCTTATCCTTTTCAGTGTTCCTGTTCCTGAAGTCATTCCTAAAGATCAGACATTTTTACAATGGTCTATCCTCTCTATAGCAAGGTGAATTCTTACTAAAAATTGGAAATCCCAATCTTCTCCTGTTTTTAAAGCTGAGTTTATTCATCTTGTGAAATATATTTGTAAGAATGAGATTGCTACTATAAAAGCAAAGAATAACAAGACAACTCATCATTTAATTGCTTGGACAAAATTGTAAGTGTTTTCCTATGTATATTGCTTTTTTAGTTGTTATGGACAGTGTATATAGTTTATTTGTTTTTTTCTTGTTACTATACTTTTAAGTTGTTGTGTTATAAAATGAACAAAAACAATTTGGAAAAAAAGAATAACATACAAATGAGCTGAGGTACATTACTTAACAATATATATATTTCAGATTACTTTTCAATGCATGCCTCATTTAGATGGGGTTGCCATTATTTTAATTGAACCAGTAAAATTGACTACAGATAACTATCATATTCGCAGTATAAGTAGAACCTCATTTTTCTATTATATTATCATGCATAGCAATAGTGTAGTAGGCAGAGCATTTTGCCTTATGAACAGGCATTCCCAGTTCAAGTCCCACTGCAGCACATTTCATTTCTGGGAGGATGGTAGAATGGTTAAGGTATTTACCTTGCAAACACAAGGTGCAGGGTTTGATTCTCACATGGGGTAATTGGCTAGGCTTAAAATGGCCCACAAGGGCAATTAGCCTAGTACTAATCTATGAATCATTTCGCTATAACTGAGTAGATTTATTTTGAAGGCAGCAATGCATTCCCATATGCATGTTTAGCAATATTTGTATTATGTCTGAATTAAAATCACATTTTTCCCTTACAGATTTCTTCCATGCAGGAAAGGCTCTCAGCCATGCATGAGACATCTCATTGACCATGCTATCATGATGTGATAATCTGCATACATCCTTTTACAGCATCATCAAGTGGTGATACTCACACTAACATCTCTCTCACTTTATGTTGTTGCCTGGCTTTGACCATTTGTCTATTGTTTTTTAAAGATCATGACTTACATCCATTTTGGAATAAGAAGCAGTTAGTTATCATCTTTTGTAGAAGGACAGGTAATAATTCTGTTTGACATCCATCTTAGAATGTGAACATAGAAAGCCAATTTCTTTCTGAAACAGTTTAGCCTTCTTATTTTGTATACTTTGTAATGAACAAGTTACAGAGTCAAGATTTTGAGAATTCTCTGGTCGTCACTTTGCAATATCTTTTTTGCACATTAGGTAATTATTCCACATGTATTTGCATGCTAACTAGGAGTAGGCCATAACAAATTTGCTAAACATTTATTTAGTGGTTCACATGTATTTTCAAGTACCCAACATTACACTCAGTGTGTTTATTTGTTTGTTTTTTAATACTTTATAATTTTTCCAGCATATATACAACTTTATATAAAGAAAAGAAAAACAAGAAGTACATGACAATGAATTACACCAATATCAAAATGCATTTTTTCATGGTCAGATTCAAACAGCATCAATAGTGTATTTTTCTTTCATCTAAATTTCTCTAGCAATGAATCTAGTTTAACCAGCAACTAAAATTTGGATTGGTGTTTTTAGTTCTTAATTTAATGGCATAAGTTTTTTTTCATACATCTGTGGAAAGATAAAAAAGATCTGTGAACAATGGAGAATATGTCACATTTCCATTTTCAGAATATAGACTATAACAGTATGTTTGTGATGTCTGATCTTTGAAACATTTTCTCCTATTTGCAGTTTGCTGGTCATATAGCATTGGGAAAGCATTTTCTGACTTAGGGTATTATTTCTAATGTGCTTCTTATTCATGTATTGACATTGAGGGTTAAATGACTATGTCTGTAGCTGCAAAGTTGTTACTTTTCAAATGGTATGCAGTTTTTGCTTTGGAAAAATATGGCTAGCAAAATATTGATGGTTGTTTGTGCTGAATGTAGGAGAAATATTAACTAAAAAAAATCTCTCATGTTTCTATAGTCTATCAAAAGAGCTTATTTCTTACCAGGTTTCCTACCTCTTTCTGCAGATTTGGTTAGCTATAATAATGAAATGTTTAATTACGTTTCATTTTGCAGATAACTTAGTTTCTTATGGTTTGACCCTTGGGCAATTAGCACAAATTTATTCAAGTAAACCATTTCTTGTAAATAGTTTTGTCACCATTGACATCTGTTCTGGGCATACTAAGTGGACACCCACTCTGCTTAAGAAAACCAATCCACTGGAATGTTACTAGCATTGTAGCATTGCATTGCAACTATGCAATATGTCCATGTTTTGAGATTTGGGTTAATGACTGGAATGTTGAATGGCTGACATAGAACACTAAAGACCAAAACTGAAAATATACCTGAGGCTGTTGTATAATGGGGATTGGTGTTTCTCTTTACCCACTGTAGTGCAATCTTAGAGTTGGTATATGTAACAAACAGGGCATAAGCGGGGGCACAGTGGGGCTTGCCCTCCTGCATAGAACATAAGCTGGGTTTGTTTTGGCAATATAAGTTTTGACCTTTTGTTGTTGAAGTAATGCCATTCAGTGTTCCGTTGGTTCAGCATTATGAATGCATTCCATTAGGATTCAAAGGCCCATAGCCTCATATAAGGCTAACTAGGCATCTTATTTTACTAAAACCTGGGTCACAGGCCATATTATCTGCCTAGACATCAACCATTACTTTAAAGCTTGTGACATTTGATGCTTGTTTAATATTTAAAAGAAGTTTATTCTACATAATTCTAAACCGACACTTGAAGTCCTTTCTCAAAATGTTGCTTTAATATTAATACGGTATTACCAAGGGGTTATTATTCTTGGAGTTAAGCACATGACAGTGAAATCTAAGTCCTATTAATGCAGGTAATTTAACACTTTTTTATAGCACTTAAACACCATACCCATATCTCACCTAAACAGTCTAAAATATTCCATAGCTGATGGAAAAGAGCCCCATCCACTGCAGTCTTTCAGAGTAGTTAAAATTTTCTAATGTGTTGCTGATAAGTGATATTAGGATTATCTCTAACTTTCTGAGTTGAACAAGGTCATATACACAAACAAACTACAACTGGTCTTATATAGGACATGGAAAAATGACAATAATAATTCCTTTCTTCTACTAACTGAAGTCTGAAAGATGCCACAAAGGATCACCTTTTCACAATAGCTATTACATTATCATCTAATTTAAGTGAGCAATCATCACTTCATTTTTCCCACATATTTATTTCTGTTAACAGATGGTTACCCATAGCATAGAGATATTTATTGTTTCCATTTCCAATATGCAGGGTACTGTGCTTAGCAGCATTAAACAAAACTGAGATCCTTTTAGACTATTTAAAAACAGAATCCAAGTAATGTTGCAATATTTTAGTTCTTCAGCATCTGTTACGATAGTTCATATTTTTTTGAATCTTCCAAAAACTTACTTACTGAAATTCCATCTCTGATTGGAAGAATGGACATAAATATGTTAAACAAGATGAGTCCTGACACAGATACCTGGAGTACACCTCTGTTAAGCAATGAAACCCCTTTCTCTGTTAACATGCCTAAAATGTGTTAAGCAAATTTCTCACTTATCTTTACTTGATTTAATAGCATGCTCTTTTATCTTGTCTCTTGCCTAGCATAAGTTTTCCAAACAACATTCCTTACATATCACCATAAAAAAAATGTTTATGGCACTGCATGTCAAATCTTCCTTGGAATACTTGGTCCACTTCCTGGTGGTAAATACATGCAGAGATAATCTTCTGAAAGTAAGTCCACTGTACTGGAATAATCTTTTATGCACATTAGCAATCAGAAGTCTGTTAGAATTATTTGTAATTTCTTTTTGAGCATGTAGCTATTTCTTGGCCATTTTGTAATATTGTTCCCTTCTATCAGGGGTGCAAAACTTTATTTGACTGTTAGCAAGAGATATTACTCAGCCTTTAGTGTTGAATTGGTAAAATATTTTAAATCCCCAGACATAACAACATTCTTTGATTTGTTTGTTTAGTGCTTGTAATATAATTGCACCATTTAGTGTTATGTACTATAGATAGTATCACAGCATTATTTAGTCTGCTTAGTTTACATTTTATTTTAAATAAAACATTATAATAAACTGCCTTGGTCTGGGTAAGCATTTCATTCAATTTCAATTAATAATTTTGCTTTTTAATTTTTCCATGTCTTAGTGTTTGTTTCCTGTGTTTGCCTTCATTTTGTCTGAACTTTGTTTCCTTCCTGTATTCACAATTTTATTCACATGCTAAAACGTGTGGTTGCCATTTTACACCCTATAATTAATACAAAACATGTGAACCTATGTGCTGTTACCAGAGCTTGTAATAATGAGGTATAAAATACATCTATACTCTTAACCTGAGTAGAGTTAAATCTGGATCTCTAACAATTAAAAAAAAGAAAAAACACATTTTAAAAGTGAGAAAAAAGCTTTACATTTTATAGGAAAATAGATTTCAACTTTACTTCTTCAATTATTTTTTTCAGAGTTACACTGTTTAATCTGGGTAATGAACAGTAAATTGTTCATATTAGCTAAGATGCGGTATAACTTTAGTACTGTGCACAGTCTGACTTCAATGTACTTTTGAGTATAGTGCACTCACAGCAGCTCATCCTACATGTTCTGTGAAACTATGACTTATTTTGAGATACAATTATTTAAAGTGTGTATTTAAGTAAATATTAAACAATACAGGATATGTAATATTTTGAAGAAAAGTTATATGCTTTCATGATTGTATATTAGTACACAAGTCTTTAATGAGTCATATTCTCACTCTGTTTCTGTTGCATGTTTTGATCTCTCTCTTGTTTTATGTGTTTCATCATTTTCAGCCACATATGTTGGTCATCATGAAAATATATAGACAAGTGATTAGATGGTATTTTACAGCTGAGCCAAGTGACACAGTTTTGTCTGACCCTTACAGACCAGTTGGAAGCATGCTTTTCGCACCAAGTTTATCTAAAGAGGAAAGGATTATTTATTAACCAGCTCCATATTGATTATTATTTACATATGACCAACATGCCTCAAAAACATACTTTAGAAAAGGCCTTGCTGCCATTTTGGATGCATGTTTGGACTACATATCACTGATTGCCCAACATACATGAAATATTAAGAACCTCTCTTGTCATGTCAGATTCAAGCATGCATTTATCAATACCAGAGTACAGTCCCATCTCAGTTAACAAGAAAAATAATCAATTTTATTTTGGTCTATTTGTTTAATATCTGGTTTGGGCACACTGTTTGGGACAGTATGCATAATGCTTGGGCCTGAATCACATTCTGTGCAAATATTGTAGCAACTACATGCCTCAAAGAATGTGTATGTATATCATCCTTTTACAGTATAGAATACTGAAAACTCATTTTTGAATCTCCTGTTTGTTTTGTGTTTTTGTATCATTTGCTTCTCTAAAAACTGACTTTGCATATTAGTTATGAATTTTAGCTGAAATATTAATCACTTTGACTGACCACAGATAGACCAGAATTTTGATCCACAAAATGCTATACAAGTAATATTTCCAGAAGGAACTGAAACAAGTAAATTTGGCGATTCTCCATGTAGGATTATTGCCGCAGACCAAACATGAAATAAGGAGGCCGATGGATCCAGGAAACAAGACTGGGGTGTGCATGAGCCTCCCAGCACGGTTCCAACATGGAGGTGATAGCATAATGCAAATCATCTCATTTGGTGGTGAAAACTATGTAAATGAGGTGAATTTGTGATCCAGGAAGCAGACAGGCATCCATTCTTTGGGCGGCGCAGTGGTGCAGCAGTTAATGCTGTTGCCTCACAGCAAGAGGTTCGCTGGTTCGATTCTCAGCTGGGGTGCCTTCTGTGCAGAGTTTGCATGTTCTCCCTGCATTCATGTGGGTTTCCTCCGGGTACTCTGGTTTCCTCCCACATTCTAAAGACATGCTTCTGGAGCATTTCTCCCTGGGCCTCCGCTGAAAACAGGATCTGTGGAACCTAGTCGGACTTTCCCGGTCAACAAATGTTAAATAAAATAAAATAATAAAAATAAATAAAAAAATGTAGGAGCCGTGTCTACAGTAAAAATGTAAGTGGTTACTAACTGTGTACCCGAAGGTAAAAATAAAAAAAAAGGTGCTGTGACAATTCTAATAAAAGCATGTATGCATGCCAATGGCCAAAACTATGGCCATTGACATTTAAAAGTGATGCAATTAATGAAAAATCTATTTTTTAACACATATGACATGTTTAAGCAGTGCACACTGACATGCAAACATAATAGATCATAAAATAAAAATTAAAATAGTAAAATATGAGATATAAAGGTATATTGAAGTTTCCCATCATACTGGCTAGTAGGCAGAGTCATATCATACAATGACAGGTTATAGTGGTTGCTAAGGACATATGCTCTGGTGTAGTGCAGTAACTAGGGTATATGCAATTAGGCATATGTAAATGAGCAAGTTTATTGAATAGCAAAATAGGACACCGTGTCCGCAGTTACCTAACCATGTAAGGGCTACAACATGGTAATGTAGGCAGAAGAGGCAGTTGAGATGAAAAGGGTGTGTGTCATGGTTTATGTAAGCACATTGGATCTCAGTGGCTCCTGTTTACACTCAGCTAAGCACAGCTAAGCAGGGGATATGTCTGCAGTTGCTAAGCTGTGCTTAGCTGGTTAAAGAAATGCTGAGCATTGTCATGTACAGGGGAGGGCCCTTTCTGCTCAGCTTTGTTTACACTAGCTCCATCGGTTTGCGTGGGGTGCTGTAGGGCTTAGAAGTTGAGGATTTTGAAAAAAAAAAAACAAAAATAAAAGGAAACAGCAGAGAAGAGGCAATTGACTATAAATGATTAATAAGCCCTCTGCCACTCACAGTGGCCCATTCAAACCCTTAAATAATGTAGCTGGCAGATGAAATGTATCATAGTCAGCCAATCATACAGGCTGCATCTGCAGCACACCAGTATAAAGTATGCAGACACCCTTCAATCTGATTTTTTCTACATACTCTGCACCATTGGAGTATACACTTAGGAATTTTAACTGATAAAATGATAAGGGCTGCTGCTGCTCTGCTGTATCTGTATATGCTAGAGGCTGAGGGTAATGAGGAGGATGATGCTGACAACCAGCCCAGACTGAGGAGGAGAAGAGTGTTCAGACCCAGGATAACCTTTCAGGGGCTACATGACCTGGAGATAGTAGAGTTCTACAGGGTGGACAGGGACATACTACAGCAACTCACGGAGCACTGCTGCCCTCACCTCAGACCCAGAGCCAAAAGAGTGGAACCTATCCCAGTGGAAACAAAGATATGTCTAGCCTTAAGAATACTAGCTACAGGTACTTTCCAAAGACCTACTGGGGATATCATGGGGATCTCAGAGGCATCCACATCCAGGGTACTCCACCAGTTGCTGGATGTCATGCTAACACATGCCAGTGAGCACATTTATTTTCCCAACACCCCTGAGGAGAAGACCGCCAATATGCATCTCTTCCACCATATAGCACACTACCCAGAGGTACTGGGTGCTATAGACTGCACTCATGTGCACAAAAAAGCACCACCAGGTGAGGAGGGTAGGGTCTACGTCAACCGCAAGAAGTATCACTCAATTAACTGCCAAGTCATGTGCAATGCCCAGGGCATTATCATCAATGTGTGTGATGGCAGCCTTGATAGTTATCACGACTCCCGCATCTGGCACACCTCACAGCTGTATCAGGCATTTGCTGGTGGGGACATCCTGTACGGCTGTCTAGTGGGGGATACTGGTTATGCACTGGAACCATGGATGATGACACACATCAGAACTGCACACACACCCACTGAAGAACACCATAATGAGTCACATGGACAAAGTATGAACATCGTAGAGCATGTGTTTGGGCTGCTCAAGTCATGGTTCTGCTGCTTTGACATATCTGGTGGAGCCCTGTAGTACTCAGCAGCCATATGTGCACACATGTTCATAGTATCAGCCATGCTACACAATATGATCCTGTGGAAACAGCTGCAGCAGGAACATCACAGGGAAGGGGGACACAGCCGTCCCATCATTGCCAAGGTCCCCTCAAGCACAGGGGGACTCAGAGAAGAAACCCCCTCAGCGTGTTTCTGTAGGCAGACATAGGAGTGCCCACTACACCCTGGCCTTGGCAAAGAAGCAACACAGCACATACACTGACACCCTAGGGACCCAAGGACTGACACCTCACTCCAACTCACATACACACAGTAAAATGGATGCCAGCCACATCACACTGCTTATACCTTACCATCTGTAGGCCATGTACTGCCTGCATGTGACAGAGTCATCCCTGAAGCACTGTTGTCTCAACTGTTGCTGACAAAAGGTAAGTCATTCTTATTAACAATAAATTAATGCGTAGTAGACTGGTAGCATATGTATGGTATTGTTGCATGTAAGCCTGTGAATGGAGTGGGTTACCAGGATAGCAGCAGACAATGGACAGCTGTGTTGGATAACAGGAACTCTCACCAAATACTGGCTGACCCCCCACAATATGCAGTAGGCCCTAAGCCAGCAAAATTCACTGCACTATATGAGGGACTTACAAACAGTGGGGTCAAAAGACAGATACATGGATGTCAATGTTGGAGTCCAATACATTGCTCTAAACCTCTTCCAGCAAGACATCTGTACAAATCCATAAAGAAATGTGGAGCAAAGGCCCAAAAACAGAGAGAAGTTGTAAATATTTCTCTTACAAACATAGAAGGTTGATAGAATAACAGCTGTTCCAGTAGCGTGAATTCTCTGAAGGTCAAGAAGTCTGAAACTCAAATGTATATCATTACTTTCTAACTTCAGTCTTTAATGATTTCACTATTATTTGCCACACAACCACAATTTTAAGAAACATGGACCCAAAATATGAGCTAAACATCTGCAGAGTCTGTGAAGATCTGTACAGTTGAGAGGTATTACCCCTCCCCTCAATGCACCTGTGTTCACATAGAACTGCAGTAACATTTATGTCTTTAAGGCGATAGCAGCAGACCACACACTCCCAGGGCTGTGACAATCAACTTGATAACTTGTTCCATTTCTACAATATGCAGCAGTCAATGTGCTATGTATGTTTGTGGTTAATAGTATCAGCAAGTAGACAACATTAACTGGTGGCTGTTGTGGCTTAGTGGTCTATGTAGAGTACTGTAATTGTCAGGGTCCATGCTTTGAGATTGTCTGTGACAACTATTTTGCATGTCAGCTACACCAATGGTAGGAGTTGTACACACTGGCCAGAACTCAATATTTGTTACTGCAGGAAAGCTGGACAATGGAGGGACAGGGGGCCACACATATGGACAGGACACAGGTCTGAGTAACCTACCCAGTAGCTAGTTCAACAGCAGGTTGTGACAAGTCAGTCTAGTGCCAGGATATAAAGGTTGCCACATCACTGTGTCAGTACTGACCATCCATACCCCTGGAATGACAGGGTGTTACAGAATATCCACACATCTGTTCTGCTTGTCATAACATTGCATTTGCCTGCCAAACTATTGGCAAACCAATAAAGGTTGATGTGAAAACAGCAATGACAAACAGATGAGATGCAGATGTCATACCCATAAGTAAATGCAAGCTAATACAAAACAGTTTTACCAACTGTGCATGTTTGGAAGAGCAATATTAAGAGCCTGCCCCGATGTCTGGGCCTGTGTCTGACTGTTATATATGGGCCTGTCCAGATATCTGTCTGTAAGAGTTTGAGAGCTATGGCCCACCCGTATCCTTAGAATAACAGTACAACACAAACCGTCTGAGGACCACAGCAGATGTATGGAGCACAATGATGGACAACCTGCTAAACAGGTACAATCAGAGGTGTGAAGTCTGTAACCCTGTGTGTGATGTTATGACTTCTACTCCACTCACACCATAACTACAAATACATAACAGCAGCAACTGTAGACAAAGGCTGCGACTAGATTACAGAAGGACAAAGAGACACACATAAGGTGAAGGGAACCACTGGTCAGACAAACATAGAATGTGCACAGTAGACCACTGGCCAGACAAACATAGAATGCACACAGTAGAACAACTTCTATTGTAACATAGTTCCCTGTAGTGTATGGGGTCAGTAAACAAATGTCTGTAAGTGCTCCCTCACACTACTCTATACTAATCTGCTGCTCACATACCAGGAAATCACAGTGCTATGTAGAATATACCACACATATTATGGAAAACTCAGCTCAGTCCAATGCATTCTGTACCCACAACAGGATATGACTCCGTTAATAAGGATAGTACACAGCTAGGAGATTCCTCACACAGTATATCATTGAGGTGCTGGACTGTTTACACAGCTTCATCAGCCATTCAGCTTTAGCACACAAAATCCTGGACCGGAGTACAGCTAGCTCAAACTCTTTCTATTGAAGGTCATAAAGGGCATGCTCCAACGCTTTGAGAATTACAGCCCATGTCCAAACCCACTTCTGACTATACAACTCTGTTGTCCAGATATGTTTTTGCATATAGATGGCTATGTACACCTTAACTGTCTCTCCCTACCTCCATCAGACAGGATTATTGGTAGCTATCTGGAGGTGGCACATATGTGATGTATCTGCATCTGTTGAGTGTGATAGATATACATATATATATTTAACATATACAAATATATCAATTATAAACAGGCAGAGACAAGGGTAGGGAGAGACAGACAGAGAGAGAGAGACAGGCATAGAGAGACAGACACCCTGAAAGGCACAGAGTGATGTCCTGATGCAGACATTTGCACACCAGCTGTAACCACTGCCACTTGCCAGTGCAATGGTAAGCTCCATTGTATAAAAGTAGTGAGGTAGGGGTTGTAATCTCACATCACCTGGTGTGTGTGTGTGTGTGTGTGTGTGTGTGTGTGTGTGTGTGTGTGTGTGTGTGTGTGTGTTTAGGTTAAAGCATTTTGAGGCATTTACACTCAGTAAACCTCTCATTGCCCTACTTTACAAGGTCAGCTGATGTCATTCACCTTAGAAGCTACTTCAGCTGTATAACCTCTGTGGCGCATGCAGTAAGTACGTAGCACTATAGTACATACAAATAAATAGATAGGGGTTCTAATCTTAGCACCGGCAATTGTGTGTGTTTGCAAGTTAAAGTTTTTTCACTCTTTTTCACTTTGTAAACTTCCTATTGCCCTACTTTACAAGGGCTGCTGATATCATTCACCTTAGAAGTACCTTTGGACACTCTTCAGCCCTAAAAGTTCCGTGGCACATGCGATAAGTACATAGCACTATAGTACACTAGATAGGTAGGGCTTCTAATCTCAGCAGTGGCAAGTGTGTGTGTGTGTGTGTGTTTAGGCTAAAGCATTTTGAGGCATTTACACTCATTAAACCTCTCATTGCCCTACTTTACAAGGTCAGCTGATGTCATTCTCCTTAGAAGCTCCTTCAGCTGTATAACCTCCGTGGCTCATGCAGTAAGTATGTAGCACTATAGTACATACAACTAAATAGATAGGGGTTCTAATCTTAGCACTGGCAATTGTGTGTGTTTGCAAGTTAAAGTTTTTTCACTCTTTTTCACTTTGTAAACTTCCTATTGCCCTACTTTACAAGGGCTGCTGATGTCATTCACCTTTGAAGTACCTTTGGACACTCTTCAGCCCTAAAAGTTCCATGGCACATGCGATAAGTACATAGCACTATAGTACACTAGATAGGTAGGGCTTCTAATCTCAGCAGTGGCAAGTGTGTGTGTGTGTGTGTGTGTGTGTGTGTGTGTGTGTGTGTGTGTGTGTGTGTGTGTGTGTGTGTGTGTGTGTGTGTGTGTGCGTGTGTGTGTGTGTGTGTGTGTGTGTGTACATTAAAGCATTTTGTGGCCTTTTCCACCCAGTACACTTCCCATTGCCTTACTTTACTCAGCCTGCTGATGTCATTCACCTTAGAAGTACCCTTGGACACTCTTCAACCATATAAGTTCTGTGGTGCACGATAGAACTACATAGCACTATAGTACAGAAAACTTAATAGGTAGGGGTGTTAATCTCAATACTAGCTGAGATACAGTGTGTGTGTGTGTGTGTGTGTGTGTGTGTGTGTGTGTGTGTGTGTGTGTGTGTGTGTGTGTGTGTGTGTGCGCACGCGCATGCAGGCCATGTCCCCTGTGTTTGTTGGTTATACCTTCTTGAGGCCTGTTCCACCCTGCTCACTGCCCATTGCATTACTTTACAGGGCCTGTTCATGTCATCCATCTTAGATCCACTGTCAGACACTGTCAAGGCATATATACTTTATGGCGCATGCGATAAATAGGCAACACTATAGTACATGCATCTAGGTAGGTAAGGGCTTGAATCCCAATACAGCCAACTATACTACTGAATATGTGTTTGTGTGTGAAGCATATCCCCTGTGGCTGTTGTGTGAATTGGTTATACCATTTTAAGCCCTGTTGACCCCCTTGCCATGACATTTCTTTAAAATCCTGTTGATGTCATCCACTTTAGAAGCACCATGTCGAACTCTACAAGCCATACCAGTCACCTGTACAGATGTATGCAGAATGTTCATATCTTTGCAACAGATATGTGGTCCGTGTCTCATAATAATGGGGTATTATGACAAATCATTGGCAAATATGTGATAGTTGCCATGGTGACAGACACGTCAGCTTCAGACATCATACCTGTCTGAAACATCATGCTGATGTACAATCTGTTACCCTATCATTTCTCTAGGTTTGTAAGAGCAATATGTGAGAATAGTCTCTATTTTGGATGGCTTATCCCACCATTCATGAAGGCATTCCCAAGAATAATTGGTATAAGAGGTTGTGAGTTATGTCCTTGGCATACAATCTCCATGGCACATGCAATATTCACACAGCACTATGGTACATACAAGTAGATAGGTAGGTGATCTAATGTGAGTATTGACAGCTGTGTACGTGTATGTGTTTCTGTATGCATATCCCCTGTGGCTGTCTTGCCTGTGTGTATGCAATCGTTATACCATTTTGTGTGTCTGTTCCACCCTGTTAACTCCCCCATTGCCAGCCTAGTCAGAGCCGCTACAGATGTCATCCACCTTAGAAGTACAGTTAGACATTTCCTAACACAAAGGCACTGTGGCACATGGAATACTCATGTCAGTCTGTATTGTACATAAGATAGGTAGGTGTTCTAATCAGAAAAGTGTCAACTCTGTGTGCATGTGTGTTTCAATGCATATCTCCATGCAGCTGTGTGTGTGTGTTTGTGATGGCTGTACCATGTTAAGGGCCTGTGACCCCCCCCATTTGCAATCCTAATAGACCCTGCAATTGTCACCCATCTGAATAGTAGTGGCATACACTGAAACACTATAGTAGCTCTGTGGTGCTTGTATTATGTATATAGCAGTATCATATGTAAAACTAGGCAGGTAGAGGTCCTACTGTCAACAAGGGCAGGTCATGAGTGGGTCTGTGTCTGCATGTATGTATATCCCCCTTGCAGCAGTCTAACTGTGTTACAGCCACTAGCATACCTCCCAAACCCTCACAGAAAGACATCTGGTTAAAGCCAAACAGAAAAGTGGGGAAAAGGCAAAACACTGACCACAACCTTCACATATTGCTAAGACATGCATGGAAAGTAGATAGCAGAACAGGCTGTGCATCTGAATGCACTTTCCAAAGGGTAGGTGTTGTGACGTGACAATATTCATCATTAATCTGTAATCTTAGTCTGTCCTGATTTTCCAACATTTTGCCAGAAAGCCACAATGTTATGACAAACAGAAAAATATATGTGGCAAACATCAGGACATTTTGCAGACATATGTAAAGGTCAGGGGTATGGCCACCATCTTTACCCCCCTGCAGGTTGCAGTCCATGTTTGGCAAGGTGTGACCTGTGACAACAACTGAAACAATACAGAGGTCCCAAGAGTGTAAGACAACAAACATTTCATAAAGTTGTCTACTAATTACATAGGACATTACCTCTAAATAGTCCTCAGTCAGTACAACAATACATTAATAGCATGGCTGGTCTGCTATGCACCTATGCAGACATCTGCAGAAACTGTAAAGGCTATGTTAATACTCACAAAGGTCAAACATGGCCCACAACACCTGTTCCACACAGACAACCTGTAATCAGTACTGCCCCACTGGTTATCGGTCAGGTTGTCCACAGTTGTCTGTGGCATGCCTAGATGGCAGTGTTGTACTCAGCCCTTCAACAGCTGCCTCATATATAACAGTATAACACTGTGTGCATTACCGGCACAAGAGGCCTGTATCACATATGAAATAGCAAAAATACATGCTGGAGAGTCAGGTTTGTCTCCCAGAGACTGCCCTGCATTGGGACTACACTCCCCAAACATGCCAATCACAGTACCATGCATACCCTCATCAAGTGCATCAAGGTTGAGTGGTTGGGAAAAACACCATCTGTCCCTGGGGTTCAAACTGTGTCCAGCAATGCCAAGGGGAACAGGTGCTTAGCAATGATTCTGTTGGGGATAAAGTAATGGCTAGACTTGTAAGGGATCCAGGGCCACTACTCAAGTAATCTCCTCTGTATCTATGAATCTGTGATCCTAGGGAACACCCAGGTGACATACCAAGGCTAGCTGGTTGTTGTGTCAAGGGGTATGCATGTGAGGTTATGCTGTCTACCCCCATTGTCCCTCACACTCTGTTACATGCATACACACCTAGGTAAACATGCACATATACAGCCATACCTTGGGGATGAAAAGGTCTCTGTGTTTCCACTCCACCATACTCAGCTTCAATAATGGCAGCTGTTCTCCAGGAAGTACACACACAGACACGTGGAACAAAAACAGAATAAGGTCTGTGAGACAACAGTCAGTCAGCACCACTAACAGCAATAAAACACCATGGTACATGCAGTTTGATGTGTAACCATGACAATTGCCAGCAGACAGCACCTTACATGGCATAGCAGTAGTACACTACACACTGTCATTACTTGTACTATATTCACCCTATGCATCAGACACATATTTGCATATCTCTGCATCGATGGTATGGATAACAGGGATGTGGCACAGGTATCATCACATGCACAAGGTGTGATGTGGGGTTGCCAAAGGCCTATGCTGGGCCATACAGTTGACATCATGTGTGTGTGTCTGGAGGGGTGGTGTTTAGCTGGGGTATGGAGAGGAGCTGTGTGTGTCTGGTGGTGACCAGCATGTGTTAGTGATATGCGAGTGTGTGTATGCAAACGATCAAGTCATGTGCTAGCCATACACAATGGTATGTTGGACACCCATGGACCATACATGGCAGGATGTACAGTTCACTGTCTCCTGCCATGGACATGGGACCAGGAGTGTCACTGGCACCACCATGCCCAAGGCCAGATGCGGTACTACTTTCTGATGGTGACTGCTTTCTGTTGGGTCCGTGTCCCTCATGGGACCAGCCAGGACCATGTGCCCATGGCCTGCTATGGTGTGGTGTGAACAGCACCCTCCCTTCGGTAGTGCTGGTGGTACTGCCAGTACATGAGTTTGAATGTGCATGCCACAAAGGGCTCTCGGCTGATGTTGTTGCTGGCCAACATCCACGTGTCCAGTGCCCTACTTCTGCCATATGTTCAAGCACAGACACTGCAAGGGTTGCAAGGAACTCCTCAGTACCCTGAGTAGCAGGCCCTCCACCTGTGTCAACATGATCATTGGCCAAAACTGCAGCCCTTTTCCATGTATTATGTATGATGTCTGTGGCACGGTTTTGGACCTGTTTGTAGCTCCTGTCCCGGTGGCCAACATTATTGACTGTTTCTACCAGTTCTGCCCACAGGGCAGAGTGTTGAAGTAGGTTTTGTCAGCTCCTTCCCAACAGTACCCAGTGATGGAGTCTGAGGGCATCAGTGATTGCAGCGGTCTCTGCTTCTGAGAACAGCAGGTTCCATCTTCTGTACATCCCACCTGAAAGACATGAACAGGACAACACATCACAGGACTGCATACATTGTCCACTATTATGTACAGACCCTACACATCCACTTTTGCCAGCACTATCCACTGGTAACACCCACATCATGCCCTTGCCATCTATTAGCACAGTATGTGTGTGGGTATCAGCAACATATGGGAATTACAGCATGCATTGGCCCTCTGAGGACCATTAATGTGCATAATTCCTTGTTTGTCATTCACATCACACAGCACATGGAGCAGCTGTGGACATCACAAAGGTTGCCCACCAGGGAATATCAGTACATCAAACATCTACTGTACACCTGTAGGCTATAAGGCCAATCCTGTACCCGGTTTCATATATACTCCTCAGGAGTGACCTCACTCTGGCATGCCAGGCAGTCACAGACTCCACATTGCTGGGACTGCTGCATGAGTGTAGTCATGCTCCACTCTGTTAACACACACACAAACACACAACTTCCACCTGGTGAGTAACCTGAACTGGCCTTATTGGCAACTCAGATGTGTATCCCACACAATCACCCTGTGGTGGAATGGGCACCCTGTCCACATCAGGCAGGATAGCTACCTACACCTTTGCTGGTGTAACCTGGTCAACTGGCTGGTTAACAGCACATACACCCTTGGGATATCACATTTTCCCTGCTTGACGGGGACGTCATCTGCTGCTTTGCATACACATGGGCTAAGATGTGGCCTAGGCATATAGCTGCTCAGGTCCCATATTCTAGTAACCTCATATAGTAGCAGGAATACCAGAAATGGCTTGACTGCTGTGACAGACTGTGTTATTGTGTGTCCATGCACATAACTGCCATTGACTGCTGGGTGTCCCCTATGGGCAATGTTACAGTACCATGTCATCCAGCCTACATCCCATAAATAGGTGAGTGCTACTGCAGGTGCATGTGGACATTCCTGGAAAATCTGAGGTACACAATAACATAAATGAATTCATATGTGTTATAGGGTGACCTCCTCCTAGGTGTCTGACATCTGCAGTACCCAGATGTTTGCAGAATGTGTAAATGTGCCTGGCAGATGTAGACCTCCCCCTGCCAGACAAATGTGCATTTCTGGACACCAGTTGGACAATACGTGATGGTTGTTCAGAGTTTGGGGAATGTGTTTGTGACATGCCAGACCCCTGAGGACACAGTAATGGTACATGAATATCTGATACCGTAGCCATTCCCTTACATTGTATACTTTTTTAATTTCTCCAAGTCTTTTGGGTTTTTAACACCATGATGAGAATGGACCCCATTCCTAAGTCAAAGTATGATTAAAGTTAATGAAATTAGTATTGTTTCAATCTTTGATGTCAGCCAGTAGTGTTCTTCACAGCACCTGCAATGTGCCTAGTAATGACTCCTTCTGCAGTTCATATGGAGTTACATGCATTGGTAACACATCTAAATATGACTGTAAATTCTTTTTTATAAGACCCATTGCTCCTACTACTATTGGAACTACCTGGGTATCTTTCTTCCACATTTCTCTTGCTTCTGCCTGCAGATCCTGATATTTTATGACTTTGTCTCTCTCTGTATGATCAATGCTACTCTTGCCTTCTTTTCTTGGACCAGTGTATCCAATTTTCCAGCATATATCTTTTGAACTGTTGATGTTGGATGATTCCAAGTGATGTAGACTTCTTCATTTTCTATGATACTTTGTGGCTCATATTTCCAGTGTTTTTCGGTCTCTTCAGTACTATAATGTTTGCACAATCCCCAGTGCATCAGTCTCACCACATTATTATGCCTTTCTGTATACAGTCCTTCTGTCATTAGTATGTTGCAGCCAGCATTGAGGTGTGCAACTGGTTCCAATTCGGTTTTACAAAACCTACATTTCTCTGCTTCTCCCACATGTTCAATGGACTTTATAAACCAAAGTGTATGCAGCCCACTATCTTGGGCTGCCAATATTAACCTTTCATTTCTTGGTTTGCATTTACCTCTCCTTAACCATTCCTGTGTTTGTTCCTGATCAACATGAGGTTCTTTCAGAAGTTTTCTATACTTGCAACTATATTTATGATTTTTCCACATTTCTTGCCTTCTCATCTGATCCTTCACCTTATATTCTTTCTTTTGTTTATTGACATATTCAGTTGCTGCTTGATTTTTATCTATCTCTGGTTTGATTTCCATTCCTGCTTGATGCTGATAAGCTTCTGCTAGATTAAGTAGAGAAGTCATCTTAGATTTATTCTCCTTATGTTTCAAAACTTTCATTACGTTTGGGTCTTGTGAGGTTAGCAGATTTGTGTGGATCCCACAATTGCAGATCTGTACTTATAATCAATTTCAAGGAGGCCCATCCCTCCTTCAGAATGGAGAATATATAATCTTGGTATGCACTGATATTTATAAATCATTTGGTGAGCATGAAGCATCCTTCTTGTTTTCCTATCTAATCTATCCAACATGTTTTGGGGCCAGTCAAACACTCCAAAACTGTAAGTTAGGACAGGAAGAGCAAATTGGTTTACAGCTTGGATTTTGTTCCTAGATATCTGTGCTGTTTTCAGGATTAATTTACATCTTCTGAAGTATTCCTTACTAAGTTTTATTCACATTTGCTCGTGTTTTATTGCTGATCCTTCATCATTTCCCAAATATTTATACACTCCTTCTTGTCTTGCTCAAGTACTTTTATATCTCATTCTTGTTCCAAACTCGTGTTTTCCTGGCATTGCAGTTTTCCTGCTTTAAAGGTTGCTTTTGCACATTTATCAAGAACAAATGACATTCTTATATCATCTGAAAAAGTTTTGACAACTTGCAGTTGTGCTTTCAGTTCCTCATCTGATGAGCTATACAGTTTTAAATCATCGACAAAGAGAAGGTGAGAAGTATTTATGCTTTGCTGTTTTCTAGGAGCCAGATTATAACCATGGCCTAAGCTGTTGAGTAAACAGCTTAATGGGTTAAGGGCAAGGCAGTATAATAATGGTGACAGAGAGTCACCCTGGAATATCCTCCTTTGAATTTTTATCCCTGGGATAACAAATTTGTCCTTTATCATGGCTTAATTGCAAAGTGTTCTTCCACTGTTTCATGATGACTGTAATGTAGTTGATCGGGGTGGGGTGTATCTTATACATTTTTAAGCACTCTGTTATCCATGAATGAGGGATACTATCAAATGCTTTTTTGTAGTTAATCCATGCCATACTTAGATTCTTCCCCTTTTTACAGTTCTCCACATAACTTTATTTAACAACAAATGATCCTTTGCTCCATATGATTTTTTTATTGCCCTTTTTTCTACTGCCATAACTGAATTTTCTTCTTAGTAACTATAAACTCTGTCAGCATCAATTCCTGTGTATAGTTTATATATCGTCATAAGGCAAGTTATGGGTCTATAATTTTTAGGGTAGCTTGCAGGTTTACTCTTAAGTAGGAGCATTGTTTATCCTGTTAGGTTGGTGTCTGTTCTGGGTGTGCATATAAATAACTCTTACTCATGGCTAAATCTTCATGCAAAGATGTTAATACTTTTAACCAGAAGTTAGGTACTGCATCTGGGCCTGGGGTTTTCCAGTTAGAGACTTTTCTTAACTTTGTTGCAATCTCTCTAGCTGTTACTTCATCCCATTTTATATTCTCTACCTTTTATACTTCTTATTCTTTCTTTTACTTCTTCTATCCATTTAGCACCTTTGTTATGTGCCACAGAATCTTCAAAGATACCTTTCCAAAATGTATCTGTTTCTTCTTTTTTGGCAGTCTTTCAATTCCTTTTACCTTATTTCGCAGTTCTCTATAAAACCTTTTTGGGTCGTCAATAAATTGCTTATTTTGCACTTATCTTCTAAGTTATTATGCTCAGTATGTACGCACTGCTGCTGAGCCAGAACCAGCATCCCCCACTACTAGAACCTATAACCTGCTGTCCTGCTGCAGGGGCTCACCAGGTATGCTAGCCATAGGTATCAGACAATCAGATACAGGGGTAGAGTACACACTGACCAAGCCAGAGTACATCAGGAATGGTGAGGGAGAACTGGATTATCTGTGAAATAATCCTGTATAACATTGTCAGACTGAGAGGAGCTCAATGACGGTACATGATGTGATATGCCAGCTGTATCCACCAGTACGTACTGTCAATCTGACACCCCTGCACTGACCCAGTAATCAAGATGCCTCAATCCTCACCACTAGCACCAGTGAGGGACATACACAATGGGAGGATGACAAGTACACACACAGTAAAGTATAATTACCCTTCAGAGCACACACAGATCACAGTCAGTCTGGGACTAATTTCTCCCTCTCTCTCCAGATCCCCAATAAGACTCCCTACTGGCACAGCTATACGATTAACATCTCAGCAGAGCAGTCAAGCCAAAACTTTCTCTGTCCGACCAATGCTTCATGTCCCTGCCCAAGTAGCTGACACACACACTTTAAGATTTAATTTATAAATCACACACACTCCTGGGAAAGGATGGCACAGGTTAACTAGCTATGGCTCCTTCTGCCCAGACTAAAAGGTAATTCTGACTGCCACAATGCATCTCTTTATCAGCTACTCTAAGGCCATTACCAAAGGGTGATGAATCCTACTGTGATGTGCCTATTATCCAAATGGTAAGTGTGACCAAGACCAAGGCTATTGGAGTGGGCTATACATGTGCAAGTCATCTAAGAGCTTAATTCTTATACAGACCAGCCACAATTACAAGGTTTGACTATATTTAATAATAACTAATAAAGGAACAAGACAATACTCAATCAATACAGTAACTACAGAGTTCAGACTCACAGGGAATATTTTAAGACAACATTGCTGGACAGTCTGAAATGAATACATCTAAAATAATTTTTATTATATTCCCATCTATGTATAAACAAATTTACTTTCTCTAGTTCCTTACTATTAGCAAGGCAAATGCAGATGAGTGGATGTTGTCAGATACAAAGACACATACAAAATGCAAAGGTCTTTTTTCTGAAACAAGTCTGAAAGTAACAATCAACATTACTGCTGGGTTAGCTCAGATTATATCAGTCTTTGTCACCTGCCTTCAGTTCCCAAGCTAACAGCAACTAACATTAATTGTACATGCAGTCACCTGTACTGAGTTAGAAGATATAGCAAATCTACTGGCCATCAAAGTTAGCTCCCCCTTCAGACATCCCTAAGGACATACCCTCAATGGTAATTTGCCAACTATTACTAGGCAAAAGGTCCTTAACGCACTCTCCAAAGCCAAGAACACCGCATTGATAGGGCTTGACAATAACCCAGGATGCCTCCTTAATAGCATGAAACATTACCTACCAGGACCACTAGAATCACTGTTTAACCATAGCCTCCTGATAGGCTTCATGCCAAGTGAATGGAGGACTGCAACTGTCATTTTTCTGCATAAGAGATGACCATCTACAGACCTGGGTAACTACATACCCATAAGTCTGACTATTCTCATAAACAAAGTCATGGAAAGAAATATCATGGAGATTATGAACAATGACATAGGAAGCCTACTGACACTGGACCCATCATGGTTTAGTTTTGTGAAAGGTAGATCATGCCTACTCAGCCTAGTAGATTTCTTTGAGAAGGTCACCAAAGCAAAGGACAAGGGCAAGATGGTGCATACTGCCCACCTTGACCCAACTTGGACATTGTAGAAATTAGGCATAAACCGATATATCACCCACTGGATATCCAGCTGGCTCAAAAGATAGAAAGTTAGAATATGGGATGTGCTGGGGTGCTTTTTTTTCTTTTTTTGCATCTTTGCCTGACATGAAGACCAGTATTAAGGGCAGCTGGCTGACCACATTTGCACATAATTGCAAACTAGTCATAGTCATAAAGTTCCTAGAGTCCCCTAAAGAACCAATTACCCTCCAAGAAAGCCTAACATAGACTGATAACTGATGCTTGAGCCATGGTCTAAAACTTAATCTCAAGAAATATATAATAGTATGCTTTGGGAATATGTCTACCACTGGACACTACCACATAAATAGCACATCCCTAAGAGTAGATCCAGTGGTCAGGGATTTGGAAATGCATGTAGAAAGTAACCTGGCAGTTAGCCATCATGTACCTATGATAATAAATAAATCATTCTATGTTGGACAGTTTATAAGCAAAGGTACTGTATCTAGGTGAGAGAATATCATTGTGCTGCTGTATTTAGCCCTCATCAGACCAATCATGCAGTACAGGGCTCAGTTTGTTAGGTAACAAACCAGGCATAGGCAACAACTGGAGCATCTATAGAGGTTCCTTGTAATAAAAAAAAAAAAAAAAAAAACAGGGTGCAAACAACACAAGGTGGACCACCTCAAAGCCTTATTCCCTGTTCTTTGTCTCCTGCAGACTGCTCAGAATTGATCAATGTCTGGCCTACAGATCATACTCTGATCCTGCTCTGATGGACCTGTTTCACATCTGCAAAACAAAGACTATCAAAATTATGTGATATAGAGACCTAAACCTTCTCTGCAACATAAATAAGATGACTTGAAGGGAAAGGTATATGTCTCAAAGACTACCCCTTCTGTGGAACTGACTTCCCATTCCTGTAAAGCAGAGTTTTTCCCTTACCCAATTCAATTGAAAGTTAGACCAGTGGAGGAGAAACTGGAAGTGTACCCCTAGACTGGAACCTATGTCTCTTTTAGACACAGGCTGTCTACAAATGCTTGACCACCCATAACCAAGCCTACACATACCCTTTAAAATAACTCTAGGGTATCAGCATTAGTTAGATACATTTGGGAAACATGGCTAGGCTTATAAAGGGCCCCTGGGGTCTTTAGCCGAGTAATAACTTAAGAACCTATGAATTTGGAATTCATGCATATTATATATAAATTTGGGATGTGCATCACATATGGGGCATTTAAAATGTGAGCATGTGGTGCTTTTCTTTTTAGAAATTGTCAATGTTAGTTGAGTCTATAGATCAATACCCAGTGTATAGGCTGAGGATGTCATCCAGGAGAAACACGAGGAAAGATGGAGGAGGAAGTGGAGTTGAGAAGGAAGGAAAGATTCCAGGGATGCACATTGGCTAAGTCAGATTTGAAAAAGGTATTGGGTTAATTTTGGCTTGAAGATATGAAGGTTTTCAATTTGTCTAAGTAGATGGAAGATAGAATTCCAGATTTTAGACTCATGATAAGAGTGTAGAGCATCTCCTGCAATGTTTGGTGATTAAGTTATTATAAGCAGCATCTTCAGAGTGGAATATTCTGTTAGGATGGTGCTGCTAGGGTACATTTTTCACTGAAGGGTATGTTTCAGAATTATACAATGTGCTGTATACAATTATAAGCTAGAAGCAATGAATCCTATATGGGAGTTTAAGCCAGTTTAATGTTTTGAGTGCCCTACGGTGGTCAGTGCTGTTTAGGAGATTGGCAGAGTATTTTGATATTGTATTGTAACATTGCACAAGTTGTTGTACAGATTGCAGCCATGTGAATATAGAACTAAGGTATAGATGTCAAGAGCTGGCAGGTCTGGGATATTGTCTCCCTTGTCCTATCAGTGCAAAACAATTTGGTTCTGTATAACATACCATGTTTCTGGAGTGCTTTTTTACCAGCATTTTGGATGTATATGTTAAATTTTAACTTATTATCTATAATGATGACCCAAAGTTTAACATTTGTTATTAGGTCTATTTTTATGTTGTCAGTGGAAGTGACAGGTTTTTGTCATGCGTGATGCTTTTCATGGTGAACAGAGTTACTTTATTTTATTCTTTTTATTTAAAGTTTAATAGGAGATGAGGAACTGTGAGCTGCCCAGCCAGGTTAAATTGGTTGAAAAGTACTCTTGCTTCAGTTTTTTAGTTAATGTAGATTGAGGGCACAACTGATGATCATTAAGTCATCTGCTTATTGTATAAGGGTGACATGTATAGTGGGCAGTGTGCAGATGACTCATAGAGCTGTTAAACAAGACTGGATCATGTATGGATCCCTGCAGAACCCCTACTTTGACTGGTATGAAGGAATAATAGTCATTTTGTCATTTAACTGCTTAGTATTTGCCAATTAAGTAGACTTAGAAACAGGAGATAGTATTAAATGAGAGGTAAAAGAAAGAAAGTTTTCGAAGAAGCTTATGATTCCTAACAATACTGAATACATTTGTTAAGTCTTTAGACAGAATTAAGATTAGATTGCATTAATTTCTGCTCTTATTAATAGCATCAGTAAAATGTATTAGGGATGATAATGTGTTGTGATTGGGACAGAAGCCATGCTTGGTTGAAAAGAGTAGGTTATTTATGTATTCAGGCAGTTGCACTTGTACACAAGTGTCCACTATTTTGGATATGTATGAGTACTATGGTGATGGGTCAAAAACTTGAATATTCTGTTGATTGTCCACCCTGCTGTCAAAGTATTATGTAGACTTTTTTCCAGATAGATGGGACATGGGACTCTTGTATAGACCTGCTTAACTGAACGGAGAGTGGGTAACTTATGGAGTCAGCAGCCATCTTTACATATTCTGCTGACAGATTACAGTGGTTAGGTTTGTTGTTTTAATTTTGTATGGATGCTTTCACATAGTTTCCATGGGAAGAGATTTGAGGGAAAAATTATTAGCATGGAAACATAGTTGGAAGATACATGGACTATGTTTGCAATTATTTTTAATTAAGGAGATTACCATTTGGATGAAATAGGTATTACAATTTTTTTGCTATGTCTGTAGATGGTCAGAAAAGGGAGTAGGCTGTGGTAAATGTCTAGGGTTTAGGATATTGTGAACAGTTGTCCAAATCTTTTTTGGGTTATTTTGGTGAGTTTGCTGGAGGTTACAGTAGTGCTGCTTATTGTCAAGTTTTATGATGGTATTGGAAATATTTATAAGCTGCCTGAAATGATGAAAGTTTTCTTGCATTTTAAGTGTATGCCAACTTTTCCAGGCGTTGTTTCTACTGTTCCTAAGTTGTTGTTTTTTCAGGATAGCCATGGCTGGATCTTGTTTGATTCTTTCCCTTCTGGGGGTGGAGAGTTCATTAAGTATATTGAGAAAGGTTTAGTTGTATTCTTCAGAGGATTCATCAAATGGCTGTGTTTTTATTGAATTTCAATTATAGACTTTTAACACTGAATTAATATTTCCTGATAAAAGTTGGATAGATTGCACACACGTTTGAATCAATGTTGTTTTAGTAAGTCAGGAGTCTAGTAGCAGAACTAGGGAGGTGATCACTCATGATATCTGGCAGAGTGCAAGTGGAGGAGATATTAGTGGGCTACATAGTTCTTAAAAAACACAACCGAGGCGGTGATGAACAGAATCAAGCAACTGGATACTGAAAACTTTTGTTTAATCCCAGCAATAGTCAAACAAATAAAAAACAGACAAAATCCACTTCCAATAACGTTAAGCGCGCTTTCACTTTGCCAAATACAAAGCTTCATCAGAACAATAATCTTGTAAAACTAAGGTGCTTAAATATATTTATGCTGTAATGTATTAACTGAATAATTACTTAATTTTCTTAGAAAACTGAAGTTTCTTAAAATAACAGCCCTTATAACATGTATATATATATATATATATATATATATATATATATATATATATATATATATATATATATATATAGCCATGCTATGAAACATTGAAACAGTCGATAGTCAACTCAAAAGTACACACACCCATTAATGTAATAAACATTAAAAATACAGATGTTGTTCTGAACTTGTAATAACAATAGATGTTATAAATAAATAAATAAATTTCATCTATTAAAACATATTGATAAATATTAATACAAGTGAATACCCAATTAAAAAAGTTGAAATACAAGTAACTGGAATAATAAACATGAATGCATAAAATGCTGTTAAGTACCTTAATTAATATCCAGGGTAAATATAAAAGACAGCCTAAATTTACCCAAAAAACATGCACAGAATCCTCCTAAAACATAAACACTTAATAGACATGCTGGATCACCTAAAAGAAAATGTGTATAAATGCCTATAAACACCTCAAGCACATTGAATGTTAACAAATCATAACTTAGCCTGTTATAACTTTAATACACTGCTTATACTAATGTTATCATTCAAGCCAGGGGGTCTACTGGCATCAGTTTTTAACTGCCAAAATAATTCTCAAAACTCGACCCTAGACTCCCAACTACCTCCCCGGGGGTCACTACCTACTTGATCTAACACAGCAAATTTTATTTTCATATTATTACAAACAATTGAGTGTTTATAGAAGGCATTTGATTATTTTTCTTTACTAATTTCATAAAAAATGTTCATAGATTCTTTTTCTAAGGGTACGTATGGTTTTTCCTATATAAAAACTATTACAGCTTAAACATATACCAATATATACAATTCCTCTTGTCCCACAATTATAATATTTCGATGCTGTAAACCTAATACCTCTAGAAGGGATCTGAATATCCTGCTGTTAGAAAATAAATTCACACTGATGTCACACACCACATTTAAAGGTACCCCTTTTGGAACTAACATTAACACACTGTTGAAAGTCATTCCTGTCAAATATGTCCTTTAAATTCATTCCGCTTCTCCTAATAAAGGAAGGTTGGTCAGGGATATATTTCCCCGTCTCATTATTAACTTTAAGTAAAGGCCAGTATTTTTTAACAATTTCTTCTACTTGCCCAGATGTAGCTGAAAATGTATGTGGAAATGATTGATTATACTGTGCACTATTTTCATGTTCTGGGATATTGACTCCCTCACCCAGCCCAATAAGTGGAAAAAACTTCCTTTCCCTATTATCAGTTACCTCCTTCACCAAACCGCGTATCAAAGAGTCGTGGTAACCTCTTTCCAGGAACAAACAACTAATGTATTTAACCTCATCTAAAAATATCATATCTTCACTGGTCATTCTAGAGGCCCTTATCAACTGGCCTTTAACAATTCCTTTCTTCTGACAGAAAGGATGTCTGCTCTCAAAATGTAAATACATATTTGAGAAAGTGGCTTTCCTATATAACTTAGAATGGAAACGTTGGTTGCAATAGCCTTTATATACAGTAACATCTAAATAATTAATCTTTGACTCATCCAGCGTGTATGTAAAACTCAGAAATTCTGTGCAATTATTTAAATAATCCATAAATTCCAAAAATAATTCCCTGGACCCTTTCCAAAATATACAGATATCGTCCAGAAAACGGGTATAAAAAGTAATGTATTTCTGCCAAACAGAATTAAAAATAAACTTTTGCTCCCAGAAATACAAAACACAATTGGCATATATGGGGGCACATGCTACCCCCATTGCAACACCCTTTCGTTGCTGATAAAGCTCGTCATTGAAATACACAAAGTTATTCTCCAAAATAGTCTCCATAAAATCTAAAATCAAATTAACCATATTACCATAAAAAATGGTATTGAAGCATAAAATTTCTCTAAACCATTCCAAGCCTGTATTATGTGGAATGCTTGGAGATAGTTCAACCACATCAATGGTAGCAAAAAATACCTCAGCTTCATATTTATCCATAGTTATTCTTTTCAAAAAATCCCAAGAGTCTTTAGTAATATGTGGCACTGAGTTAATAAACTGTTTTAACTGAGAATAAACAAAAATAGCCAAAGGCTCAGTAATACTGCCAGCTCCTGCTACTATAGGTCTAAATTTAAGCAGCTTGATCCCTTTGTGCAGTTTTGGTATTCCAAATATAACAGGGATCCTTGGATTCTCAACATGTAAAAAATTATAAAGTTTTTCATTAATACTTCCTTGTAGGGTCCAGGGAATTATTTTTGGAATTTATGGATTATTTAAATAATTACACAGAATTTCTGAGTTTTACATACACACTGGATGAGTCAAAGATTAATTATTTAGATGTTACTGTATATAAAGGCTATTGCAACCAACGTTTCCATTCTAAGTTATATAGGAAAGCCACTTTCTCAAATATGTATTTACATTTTGAGAGCAGACATCCTTTCTGTCAGAAGAAAGGAATTGTTAAAGGCCAGTTGATAAGGGCCTCTAGAATGACCAGTGAAGATATGATATTTTTAGATGAGGTTAAATACATTAGTTGTTTGTTCCTGGAAAGAGGTTACCACGACTCTTTGATACGTGGTTTGGTGAAGGAGGAGCAAGTAGAAGAAATTAATAAAAAATACTGGCCTTTACTTAAAGTTAATAATGAGACGGGGAAATATATCCCTGACCAACCTTCCTTTATTAGGAGAAGCGGAATGAATTTAAAGGACATATTTGACAGGAATGACTTTCAACAGTGTGTTAATGTTAGTTCCAAAAGGGGTACCTTTAAATGTGGTGCGTGTTGTCAGTGTGAATTTCTTTTCCAACAGCAGGATATTCAGATCCCTTCCAGAGGTATTAGGTTTACAGCATCGAAATATTATAATTGTGGGACAAGAGGAATTGTATATATTGGTATATGTTTAAGCTGTAATAGTTTTTATATAGGGAAAACCACACGTACCCTTAGAAAAAGAATCTATGAACATTTTTTAAGAAATTAGTAAAGAAAAATAATCAAATGCCTTCTATAAACACTCAATTGTTTGTAATAATATGAAAATAAAATTTGCTATGTTAGAAAAAGTAGGTAGTGACCCCTGGGGAGGTAGTTGGGAGTCTAGGGTCGAGTTTCGAAAATTATTTTGGCAGTTAAAAACTGATGCCAGTAGACCCCCTGGCTTGAATGATAATATTAGTATAAGCAGTGTATTAAAGTTACGACAGGCTAAGTTATGATTTGCTAACATTCAATGTGCTTGAGGTGTTTATAGGCATTTATACACATTTTCTTTTAGGGGATCCAGCATGTCTATTAAGTGTTTATGTTTTAGGAGGATTCTGTGCATGTTTTTTGGGTAAATTTAGGCTGTCTTTTATATTTACCTTTGGTATTAATTAAGGTACTTAACAGCATTTTATGCATTCATGTTTATTATTCCAGTTACTTGTGTTTCAACTTTTTTAATTGGGTATTCACTTGTATTAATATTTATCAATATGTTTTAATAGATTAAATGTATTTATTTATTTATAACATCTATTGTTATTACAAGTTCAGAACAACATCTGTATTTTTAACCTTTATTACGTTAATGGGTGTGTATACTGTTGAGTTGACTATCGACTGTTTTAATATTTCATAGCATGGCTATATATATATATATATATATATATATATATATATATATATATATATATATACATGTTATAACGACTGTCATTTTAAGAAACTTCAATTTTCTAAGAAAATTAAGTAATTAGTCAATTAATACATTACAGCATAAATATATATAAGCACCTTAGTTTTACAAGATTATTGTTCTGATGAAGCTTTGTATTTGACAAAGTGAAAGTGCGCTTAACGTTATTGGAAGTGGATTTTGTCTGTTTTTTATTCGTTTGCCTATTGCTGGGACTAAACAAAGGTTTTCAGTGTCCAACTACATAGTCCTTAACCAAGCCAATGTGGTATGCCTACCTAATGAGTTATTCTTCCTATCTGTATTCTGAAAACACTGCATAAAGTTATAGAAAGTGATGCTGATGATTGTTAGTTCGGACATAGCGTGTGACCTGTTGATGTTGAGGTCACACAAGAACTATAGTGTTTCCTGATGGATATTGGCAGATACCCAGGATGTAGACATTGTTTCTTGGTAGTCTGTATATGGCAATGATTTAGAAGCTCTTAATGGGTTAAGTTTCAGTTTGGAGATGAAGAGTTCTGCATAAAGGAAGTGGAGTTCTTGAATGGAAATATTTGGATAGTATGTGGCTATGTTATAGCTACACATTCAGCATGTTTTCCTTGTGGTTTGCTTTAAGTATGATTTATCTTGGTGGTAATATCTCTGTATCAGTGATAGGCTTTAGCCAATTTTCTGCAGTTACAGATATGATGAAGGTATTGTGTACTAATATTAAAGCACATAGGTAAGCCATTTTGTTGCAAAAGCTCCTAAGGTTTATATTAATCATTTTTAGTCCTGTAAATGTGTGGTTAAGAGTTGTTGACATTGGGGTGGTATTGCTTGGTGGGCTGTGTATGAGGGTAGCAAGCTGAGATGGGCCAGAGTTAGCGTGAATGTTTTCACAGAGATGATTTTTTTATGAAGGAATGTAAGGATAATTATAGTATATTAACTTTTGATGTTAGTTTTGTTGGTTAGTCTATCAAGGTAGGGTTTAGGATTTATATATTTATGTTTGACTAAATGGATGTGGGTTATTTTCATGAGGTTGTGCATGTTTATATGTTTATATGTTTTGTCCATGTTTATATGGAAGTGAGTGGAAGAGTTTCTACTTGTATGCTGGAAAAGTATACAGGTATTAGGGATGTGCTTTATGTACAAGGTGATATAAGATGTTGTGTGGGACAATATATTCAAAGAGCTGAGAAGAACTAAGGTTGGGGATGTAATATATAAGTAATATGACAACATTTGTTGAGGAGGTGGGAGAAGGGAAGTAAGATAAAGACAAAGATATGTTTTTATTAGGAATGAGAAGTTAGTGCCTGTTTATTATAGGCTGCAGGCATAATACAGACATGAGGTATATGGAAAGCTATAGTGTTTTTTAAATGGATAATTTTGAGACAGAATACTAAAAAGCTGTAAGGATTAATTCTTAGAGCTGTTAAGATTTTCAGGAGTTTAAAGCAGTAGAAATAAAGACTATGTTAGGAGTTTTTAACTTGGCAAAAATAGGTGAAAGCCAGAGCTTTGAGGTGTAGAAAGTGTAGGGATATAGCAGTGGACAGGTAGAGGTACAAGGCCATATGATATGTCTACTTTCTTACTTCTTCACTCCAGTGAAAATGAAATAGAGAACCCAAGCTCAACCTTCCCAGACAACAAATATTAATAAACAGGAAGACAAACAAACAAAAACATAAATGAATGGATAAATAACTAATGATAAATGGTGATCTTACCTTTGATTAAAATTCTGTATTAGACTGCTATAGTCACACATTCACTTAGCTTGTTTCTTTCCCCTATAGGTTCATAGTTTACACTAGGCTAACAACAACAACAGGGGCCTTTTAAAGCCTAGCCATGCATCCCAAATGAATTTGATTTAGTAACCCTAAGATTATTCCAAGGTATATATTTAGCTGGGGCTTGATGGCTAAGCATTTACAGACTGCTTCAGTCCATTAGGGACATAGGTGCAAGGCTGGGGTGAATTTCTGAGTCATTATCTACCAGTCTAAATTACACATGAATAAGGTTTAGGAAGATCTCTGCTTCGCATCAATCAAAAGCCTGTTTGAAAGAAGTTGTATTCTCTCCAACACACACCTGTCCCTGCAGCACAATCTATTTATGTCGCAAGTAAGGTTTAAGTCCCTGGATTGGGTAATTTTGTTGCTATTTGTCTTGCATATATATGGAAGATCCATCAAAGCAGGAGCCAATGATGCCTTGTGTGGCAGGTATAGATTGCCCCTCTACAGTCTATAAGAGACTGAGTATAGGAGCAAGACTTTGAGGCAATCCATGTTGGGCATGTTTTTATGCCCTGTATTATTTTTGTGAGGAACCTCTATGGATGTTCCAGTTATTGCATGTGCCTGGTCAAGTACATACTGAAGAGTGCACTGTACTCACTGATCAGTCTGATGAGGGACTACTACAGTGGAACAATGACCTCCTTGGGCCTAGATGCCATTCACTTGTTTATAAGTTGCTCAATACAAAATTATTTCCTTATTATCGTAGACACCTGATAGTCAGGGGCCAGGATAATATCTTCAAATCTGACTACTGGATCTACTCTTAGTGGTCTGTTATCAATGAGGTAGGTTCCAGGGATAGCTGACTTTTCAAAGGTTACTATTATGTATCTCTAGGCACTAGTTTTATACCATAATTCTGATGCTTGTTTGTTTGAGTCAGCCGTTTTTGAAGGATATTAAAAGCCTGGGTGAATTGCATAACTAAGACAATCGTCTGCAAATTGATGTTGGTATTAACTTCAGAGAAGTAGATACCAACAATGAATAGAGCAAGCACAGAGCCCTGAAGGATTTCACTAGTGACAGGCCTTTTTGTGGAGCTGGATTCCCCTATCCAAACCTTTTAGGTCCTGTTTAAGAGCCACCTGGCTATCCAGTGGATGCATAAGGTTAATACCTAATTCCATGAGTTTTTCTACAATGTCTGAGTTAGGTATTGTATCAACTGCTTTGCCCAGGTCAAGTTAGGCAGTATGTATCATTATGCCCTTGTCCACTGCCTTAGCAACTTTCTCATAAAAGTCCATCCGGTTGAGTAGGCATGATCGACCCTTGAAAAACCAAACTGGGTTGTATTTAGAGTCTGTAGATTTCCTAGGTCATTGTTAATCATCTCTATGAAATTCTTTCCATGGCATTGCATATCAGACTAATCAGGGTTCTGGCCTTGTAGGTCCCAGGGATTGTAAGTGTCTCGTCTTTGTGCAGAGGAATAATTTTCACAGTTCACCATGTAATGGCATGAAGTCTGTCTAGAGGCAATGGTTACATGCTGACTCTAGTGATCCTGATTGGGGGCTGGCCTAATGGTTAAGGTGTTTGCCTTACAAACACAAGGTGCAGGGTTTGAGTCTCACAAGGGATAATTGGCTAAGCTTAAAATGGCTCGCAAGGACAGTTAGCTTAGTACTAACCTATGATAGCCTATGCTTCATGCTATCTAGGCAACATCATGGGGTATTATAAGGATCCATTGATGCAATATTCTTGGCCTTGGAGTGTGTAACAGGAACCTGCTCCCTAGTGATAGTTGGGATGGATTTATGTTCAATGGTATTTTCCACGGGGTAGCTGGAGGGAGAAAAAGGGAAAAAATTGGAGCTGAATTTAACAGCCAGTGGATTTGTTGTATTGTTTTGGCTCTGTGTAAGTGGCTTCATTTACAATCGGTTCTGCACATTGTTGTGTGCTGCATTTGAGGTTGCAGACACAGCTAAAGAAAGCCTTATGGTTGCCATTGGCCTGAGAGGCTAATTTTACCTCAAACTTGGCTTTGTTAGACTTGATTTGTCTTTTGAGTCTCTTATTAAAATTGATGAGAGATTTTTTTTATGCTGCTGAGTATTGTACTTCCTCATTTTTGCCATACATTTCTTCCTTATGATATAGAACCTACTAATACTGGGATTCTATCAGGGTGGTTTATTTTTAGTGTTGTTTTGTGCTTATTTATTGAGGGCACAGCTGTCTCAATGCAGCTGTTAACATGATTCTTCAGGCTCTCTCTGTACAGTTCTGCATAGACAACAGTGTTTACATGGTTTTGGGGAGCCTGAATGTTTGCCACGCTACCACTTAATAGTAGGCAGTTTTCCTTAGAATAATTCCTAAATGTTCCAAAGTTAGCCAGGGTTCTGGAGGTTATTTTGTTTCAAAGGAGAAACCTGTATAGTCTGACCTTAACAAAGAGTACTTTAAACTGGTGGAGGATAGTGTTTTCTCATGTTAGTGAGGACTATATCCAATACGTTGGTGCCCCTAGTGGGTAGTTTGACTATCTGGTCCATGGTGTTTGTGTTTGAAAATGTCCAGGAATCACAAGGCCTGCATGCTTGGGGTCATGCATGGTTCCTAGTTTATAGCGGGTTTGTTAAAGATGCCACTAAGTTTAGTAATGTGTTATAGGTTTCCTGGGTCATGGCAGGGGGCCTAAAGCTTGCATGGATATGGCATAGGACTTTGCCTATGGTAATTTTGACATAGAGAAGCTGAAGCTCATCATCTTGTTTGACCAGACTTGAGGTAAGATTGTTTTTTCAAGACTACTCCACCTTTTGTCCCTGCATGTTCAGTAATGGTGTACATGTGTTAAAGGCATTGTAGCCCTGCACTGCCAGGATGCTCCCCGGGTGCTCCCAATGGCTTTAAACCATACCTTGGTAACTGCACAAATGTCTACCTTATCTAAGGTGTGGAAAGCTAGGAAGGAGTGGAGTTTCTTGCCTTGACTCCTGGCATTGAGCAATAACACCTTTAGATTTTCCAGGGTTGGTTTCCTAGGTTTGTTAGTTTGCATTGCCTAAAAAGACAGTATGGGGGGGAGACAATGTTATTATAAATATTCAAAAGCATAAGCAGTGTGGTCTGTTGACCATATCATCCTATGCTGAAAAATATTGTACCACTTGGAGTGACACCAAAAACTAAGCCAATTATCATCTTTGGAGAAGGTAGAGTGCTTCTCAATGCTAGGCTTCATACTGGCCTGGGATACATAATCCAAGAGCTCCAACATGCTTCTGTTCATGTAGTCGACAGAAGTACATCTGAGGTCATTTACACCAATGGGGACTTTGACATACTGGTGCTTGTAATCCAATGACCTGAGTGCATGCACGATTTGGCAGATCCTGGTCCCTGACAAGCAGCTGATCATGACTTTCTACTTATTTAACCTGGTGAGTTGGACACAATCTTATGACCAGAATATTAGGTTGTGTGAAGGCATGCCTTACGGTATTAAAAGTTGAGAAACTGTGGGATGTGGTACTATGTGTCTTACTGTGTACTGCTTTTGTTGAGTACTGTAGAAGTCACTAGGGATACTTTTTTGAATTCAGTGTCAAGGAGGATTTTGGTGTTTTATGGGAATTACATTTAAGTGCCTCAGAATATGCAAATCATTGTGTCTGATGCATACAGTTTGAAGAGTGTGTGTGTCTGTATGTGTGTGTGTGTGCGCATGCGTGCATGTATGTGTGTGTGTGTGGTGTGTGTGGTGTGTGTATGTATGTGTGTGTTACTGATACCTGTTTGTTACTGAATGTCTGTGTATATGTGAGCCTTAATTCCAGTGATATAGCATAACTACATCTATCATTAACTGTATCTGTTTGTTGCTGAATTAGCTGGCTATCAGTACACACAAGGCAACTGTTGCATTGTCTCAAAATCACATATCCACCAGGCCAACACAGAGATAGCAGGGAAGTGCATGTCCATACCATGGATCCTTATTTCTTGTTGTACAAGGGGATGGGGTTGGAAGGGAAGAAAGCAGGGAAGTGCATGTCAATACCGTGGATCCTTATTTCTTGTTATGCAAGGGGATGGGGTTGGAAGGGTTTACAGATAGCTAGCTTGGCTGCTAAGAGAGTAGACTCCTATCTTGACAACCCAAGACCAAGCTCGAAAGTGGGGTGCTTTTCAGAGTACATATTAGCTGCTCTATCAAAACTAAATGTGTATATATATATATATATATATATATATATATATATATATATATATATATATATATATACATATATATATATATATATATATATATCTATATAATATTGTCCAAACAAGAAACACACCATTTTTTTATTATTACACTTACTGACTTACTGCCTACATGAGAGAAGAAACAACTCCTGGGGAAAGTGTGACTTCAAGCTGGCAGACATCCCAAATTACTACTAGCCTAAGATGGTGAAATTAGCTGCAATAGAACTTGCCTTCTGAGGCCAGGAATTACTACAAGCATGGAGGTAAGAACAGATGAGGGCTTCAGCTGACTGAAAATATATATTAAAAAATGGGACTCCGCTAATAAAAGGAATCATCAGAGTAGAAATAGTACCTGTGAGCACCTGGAGTGTCTGACTTTCCACCTTAATCAAGAACCACTAGATCAAACACTTAACTGATCAGCATTTCACAACATGCCACAAATCTTAGCATGTGTCACCTTGTTCCTTCAAAAATGTAGGTTTTTGGCAGCTCATTTAGCATTGAAATCAATAACATTTGGAGCCAGTTGTGCTTCTGTCTTCATATCCTTCACACAAGCTTGGGAAAACCTGAACAACTCTCCACTTTCTTATTTGAAAATATAATAGCTAAATTGTAACCCTGAATTTAGTCCTTTGTCTACCCCACCCTTATTTGGCTGTGTCCAGCACTATTAATGAATCTGGGTGTGAGGTATGCACTAAGATAAACAAAAACACAAAGTGCTAATGTAACAAGCATATACCATGACATGTAAAACTACTAATGAGGCTGTAATGCCCTTAAATTGATATGGAAAATTGTAATTACCAGAAATTAAACCCAACAACTATTCCCACACATGCACAGAACACTCAAACCACAACTCACTATGGCCTGGGTTGGCTGGCATGATTTGTTAAGCAAGACCTAGTCAGCTTAGCATGATGTGCAGAGCTGGTGCTTACAACAAGCTATGGAAAATAGTACATTTTTCAATGTTTACATTAATAATGCAAAAATAGAGAGTGATAATCTCCTGGTGCAGGTGGTATAGTTAAGCAGTGGATTTTAGTAAAAGCAACATTAAAATATGGTGGGTAATATTAAAAAATTCTGAGATACGAATGCTCTTTTGATAAAACAGTTATAACTATTACCTGTATTTTCATAACTGCATTATTTTTTTTAAAGCTGTGTGACCTGTGGGTGAATAAATCGTGCCTTCTTATACAAAACATTGAGACACACAATGTTTCCACAAACACTTATCATCTGATGTAGATTGTTTTATAGATTAATACTGCTTTAAAATATTGTGAAATTATTATATGCATAATTTGCATACATTCAGCAATATCACAAAACAACAGTATGCTATCCCCCCTTGTCATACATCATTAGAACACTCTTGTACAGCTGAGCAATACCCTCACTCATATCATGGATCTATCATGCACACCTAAATAGATATATCCTTATGTTTGACCACGGCACTAGTATGTTTTGGCAAAAATAATATTTATCTTTCATAAATCTGCAATATAAAATTAGCATCTACAGACAGACCTTTGATACCAGCACCAGTGTATAGCCCATTGTCTACCAATGAGATATCATATTTTGCATTGTTTGTAATTCTCATCATTTATCAAATATGACAGTAAGGCAGAGAAAACCTGGACCCTGGAGAAAGATTTCCTTAAAGATATCTAAAATACATCCTCTTGGTATGTCCTCATCAAAGTAGATACCTACCTATATAGCGCAATGACAAAAAAAGCCCTTGCCACAGACCTATCCAAAGTCATCACAGAAATCACCAGTAAACAGGAATGTTTGATGCTGTATGTCAGTACATGTAATGTTCTCAGCTGAGTAAGAGAATACAATAGATGTAAAGAAACTGTTCCCTCCCACTGCTTAGTATCTATATTTTTATAATTTTAGATAAATAAATGCTGCAACAGCAAAAATTCTAAGTTATGAGACTTAAGCTACTCGGTTGCTGGCCAAGGGGCTACCACTAATAAAAGAGAGCTCTGCCAAACTGATGGCATATCCCCTAAGCCTGAGATAAATACTTGAAGTCTGAGAAATGAGACATGTCCTACATCTAGTCTGTGGCCTTGGGACAAACCTATCCACAGGCTAATGGTACGTCTATAATCTGCGACCGACTTTCCCATCTATCTTTCTATCTGTCTGTTTTTTATTCATTCATTCATTCATTCATTCATTCATGCATTCACTTGTTTCCTTACTTATTTATCTTTTAGCATGGCAGCTAGGTATGCAGGCTATTTTCAGTCATGATCCAAGCCAAATTTAGAAGTAAAATATGAGAAATATTTTTTCTGTATAAACAAGAATACATTTTAAGTGTTCTTATCAAGCACTGCACATACTCTGTAACACAACTAAGAAGAGCTTACCTAAAGTCAATGAAGGAATGTTTCTAGCATTTGGGGGAAAGGAATTCTAGACAGCTAGATCAAGTTCAGAAAATGAGATTTCTGATGTAGTTAATACATAGTTGATCTATATAAAATGAGTGGTATTGGCATGTGGAATGAAACGTTAGTAGCAGTAATATTCTTAGGAAGAAACTGTGTTAATTTGTTTGCTAGAGGTGGTCAGAATGGATTAGAACATGACTGGCTACTTCCGGTCAATCTAATTACAGTCTCCATTCCCATAAGCTGATACTCTTCCTGAAATTGTTCCTTCAACGTTAATGCACTAGTAAAGCTATAAATAGTTCTGATCAGCCTTGCTATTTGTTATCGTTGTGGTCTCTGTACTTGTAATTGTTTATTTTGAAAATTTACCTTCCATTATTCTGCTTCTGTCAGTAAGTATGCTTAACTCACCTACTGTTTCTGAATCCACTTCTATATTTTGAATGGCTTCTTCTTTTCTTGACCAAATCTACTATTTTCCCTTGAGAACCAAGGATATTTTTTTTCTATTTATTTGCTTTATTCAAAGGACCTATTCTGCTTGTGGGTATCAGACTTTATTTTCTGGTAATGTTTTTTTTTTTCTTATTTTACTTTAAACAATATATCATTATCAAGAAATATCCTCTGTAACATATTTTAGCTGATGGGACTATAAAGAATCATTTGTTTTTAAAAGCAAGGAAAGATGGTAGCCATCCAAATCGCAGTCAGAGATCCCTTATTCTACAACATTTATTAGTATAAAACCCAGGACTGGTCTATCCCTAGTTTATGAATATTGGTAAAGTGTCATTCGAGCAAATTTCTAGAATATATGAAACATACATATCAGTGTCTCATTCTCACCAATTATTTTTCCGTTCAAAAGGGCCCTTATTTCACTTGCAAATCCCAAGTCCCAGTGCCTTCATTCTGTGGTTCTCCCTTGAATATACATTTGTTCTCCATAAAAAAGATTCAGCCTTATTCTTTTGCCTACCTAAGAAATGCCCCATAAGGAAAATATATATGTTTCAAAGGGTATCACAGGCTATGGATATCAATGGAGTGCAGAATTAAGAATGAGGACAGCTGATAACCAGAAATATATAGGATCTACGTACTGAAACATACAATAATGTATATGTTGACATGCAATATAGAAAACCTCAGCAAATGACTTGGAAATAGTACAGTACAAGGAGAATGGACCTGAAGAATTCATTCAGTATATGACCTATGGTATATGGGTTTTACGGTGCTGTACAGAGGGCATTAAAAACATGAAGTTGAATAGTGAATTTTCTACTAGTTTATTAATTTGTGGATATCCAGTCCTCAGTATTCACAAGGTCAGACTATAATATGCAGCATATGCATATCCATTTTTGTACAATGTTCAGTCTGCTCTTTATCCCGTTTCACACTTATTCCTTTCCTTTATGCCATCCTGATTCACTGAAATATTTTAGACATCCTGTGTATGTTCTTGGTTTCAAAACAAATTCTGCCATTGAGTATTATGTCTCACCAGTACCAGCAAATTAGTTTGCTGCCTATTAGCCATTATTTGATTGTCTGCATATCTGAGAAACAGAACTTTTTCCCCCTTCCTTGCAAAATAATCAGCTTTAAAAATGTAATACTTTTGACTTAAATCTTTTAATATTATTTCCTATCAAGCATTTGTTTTCTGAATTACATATAACAGTATAAAATGTCTACATGACTGCCTTTCATTGCTACAAAACAATTTGTTTTATTTATTTTTATCTGGGCTTGCTAAACACAGTTAAATTGTTCTTGTGTAATTATTGTTTTGATTAAAACATAGGCAACAGTATACTATAGATGTGAATTAATCAAGATCACACTATGAATTTTTTGCAGTTTCTGTGATTTGCAGCAACACATCTTTCATCTGAGTCTTAAATGTCTTTCTTAGGTAAGGGAGATCCTGCAGCAAACTAGTTAAATAATATGATGTTGCATAGGAAATCATGTGGGACCTGCTTTGCAAATAATGCAGCATTAATTATTCAAAGCAATATCCCAAGCATCGTTGAAAGGAATATGTTACTGCCCCTTAGGAATAAAACCTGAGACACTTAATAATCTCTTTTATTTAATGATATAGCCAAATATGCAAACAGTAATATGGATTGATTATGAAATTAAACTCAAATTATGCTTAATATATGCCTCTCATATTCCTCAATCTAATTATGTTTAAGTTATAAGAAACTCTCAATTAACAATGTGCATCTTCATCACATAAGGTACAATTTGTTACATGGCATCTTTTCTGCATGGACTGCTTTAAACATTTATCTAATATAATTATACTACAGTGCGAATATTTTTTCTGCTTAAACAATAATAAGAAAGCAATGAGTACATTAGCGTTCATTTTATTATAGAGTCATGACCTTTCAGATAAGGCAATCTTAATATTGTTTTAATATCTCTTAAAATTGTTGTATGACCACAGTGTGGATTTTAAAAAGGTATTAAAAGCAGTTGCATTTTTTTTTCATTTTTGAAACTAGAAATCCTTTCTTTATGAGAAATAGGCTTGGTGTCTTTGGATCAAGAACTTGTTTGTACCAAGATTATTGAAACTTATCACTCAGCAGTCAGCCTTTTAATACACTTCTCTTTAATTCTCCAGCTATCTGATTAATCAGTTTCATTTCAGTGTTATGGGGCAGGGACCTATCCCAACTTGCAACAGATATAAGACAAAAGAAATCATTCCTGTAAACCAAGGCATCCACCTTTCTTTGGATTTCTAAATACATTCAGTTTTAAATGGCATAAATAATAAGCAAATGCTTAAGAATAATGTCACATCTGAAAAAATATGCTAAACTGAAGATTTTTGTTTTTGTAGAGCAGGTAAGTCTAAACTTTGGCCAAGTGCATGGGGTGGGTGATAAAATAAATTGTAGGGTACTACATCAAAATCAGCAGATATATGATGGCTTAGTTATAAGAATATTGTCTGCTGATCCAGGGTACTCTGTGGTAAAACTCTGTTTGAAAAAGAATGTGCATATTCTCTGACAGGCAGTGTGGGCTTCCTCCAAGTACTTCAGCCCCGGCACCACCACCTTTCAAAAATAATTCCGACTTGACTGACTACATTAAATTGTTCTTACAACTATTTATTTTACTGATGTCACAGAACAGAAAAAAATAAGCCATAAGAAAACACAACAAAACACTGGAAGAATGCAATTTATTCCCTCTAGTGTTTCGGGTTACATTTTCACAGATAGACAATATTTTTATTCAATACATTCATTTTTCTAAACATAACATTTAAGCTACACTAATTAATTCCATGAATGAAGGACAGCAGTAATTATTCATCAGTGCAGAAACTAACATAACACACATCTTAGCAAAAAAGATTAAAGAATTAATAAATGTATGAATAAAATAAAATAAATAAATAAACACACTAAATCAAAAAGGCAGACTAATCCAATTCATTGTTTAACCCACCAGGGGCAAAAGTACTAAACCTCTAATTTATTAAGTAAAGCACATTTATCTAAATAAAACACATTTATGACTTCCGCGGTGGTGCAGCGGTAGCGTTCTTGCCTCATAACAAGAGGTTCTCCCATTCGATTCTCGGCTGGAGTGCGGGGAGTCCCTTCTGTGTGGAGTCTGCATGTCCTCCCCACGGTTGGGTGGACATTCGAAAGACATGCGTAAATGGGCTTGCCTTCATTGAAGGTTGAACGTTGAGCTGGCACCTCGGCATTCATGAAAATCTACTGCCAATCATTAGCGGACCGGAGTTCCACTGTGGCGACCCCTAAAAGGGAAAAGCCGAAAGACAACAACAACATCCCCACCTTGTAATGGTCTAAAAGAAGTAAGTACTAAACCAATCAAAAGGAATCAGTGCTATCACAGGAAACTCACAAATATGATGAGATATGCTTCTAACTGATAAAGTCATGCAGAATTTGTTTCCAAATTGGAGATTAACTTATCTCTTGAAATAATTTAGAGGCAATGATAACTGATATGAGCAATGCATTCCATGCTTTGACACCCCTATCCTGAAAAAAAATGCCTACTCTTCTTTGCTTTTGTATATAAACAGGTTGTTGTTCCTTGTGTCCTGTACATGACTTGAACAAATCTCTTCCTACTTTGGGTGGCCTGCACGGCAGTAACTTTCAAGCAGTTATGCACCTAAATGAAGTCATTTGTATGTTATTGATATGTTATAGAGTACAACTCCTATTTCTTCATCCTATCTTGATATCAATAAGCTTCACAAAGCAAGTATGTATCGTGTGAAATACATTTGAACTCACTATATATAACAAGATGCATGCACGCATGCAAAAGCCAGTTGCATATTTTGTCATTGATCTATTTAAATTCTTGAACAGTGGCAGCAATGCATCTCCATGCATTGTGGAGACTGATTATACCTAGGTATTTAAATTTAATGCAAGTACTGATTGTATTATTAATTAATATGAATTATATAACATGTTAGAGGAACCCAAATGTATTACAATACATTTTTGCCCTAAAACGTATTTATTAACTGACCAAGTATTCACCAAGTCCATGTAAGATTGCAGAGCTAACTGGTTGCCTGGGCAAGTCAATACTCCTGGTACTTTAGCATAATTTGCAAACTTTGTAACCCAATTATCAAGAACTGTCAGCTTTGTTGATGCAAAAATAATAAATAGATAAGAAAGACCTCGTCAGAGAACCCTGGGGAGCTCATTTCCTGATATTAAATTGTTCTGAGCTGATAATCTTTAAATACACACATGACCTCTGTCTTTTTTTAACCATTCAGCAATCCCTTGTACAGTGAATGTGTCTGTCTTCCACTAGTTAATTCATTCCCTTCAACGGAGCTCTGGAAGTTTGTACAGTAACTTCCAATGGGCAGAGCTTAAGCTTTTTTGATTGAAATGTGAGGACATAATTTGATTCTAACAAATGGTCATATGTCTGAAACCATGGGGTTACTAAAGACAATGAAATGGCAAACTCTTCAGCACAAACGATTTTAGAATGCTAGTATTCTTAAGGTTCTATATCTTAAACCAATTTTTATAAGTCATAGTAAATAGAGTATTAAATTAGTAATATTTTGTAAACAACTTAAAATATTTCAGCAACCACTCAGGTTAGACAATATTGTCAGCAATATTTTTTTCATCCAGTTGAGAGCTGCCATATGAGCCTAAGCAGTTCAAGCTGTGTTACTCGATTGTTGAGATATTTTTTAAAAAAATGTTCCGTTTATGGCAATATCAATAAATATTATATGAATAACAGTTAATATGCCGTCACTTGCACTAGACAGAGGTCAAATATCAATACAGTTGTGTTTGCAATTGTGTAAGCTCTAAGTTGAAATCTTTAATACTCTGTATGCAGCATAGTTTTGGCATTATTAATGCAAATATGAACAAGCAATATTTGATGCCAAGAGGCATCAGTAGGATGTAAATGCAGTAACACCCGGAAGCATCACTTGACTGTAATAAGTTAAGTACTGATACAATGAGGACCCAAGTCAAACAATGCAGCTATGGCAAGAAAGACAATGACAACAGGGAGACCATTGTCCTCTGACTCAATAATTTTTGAATACAACTATAACAAACTTATTATGCATGATCCCTAGTGAGTAAAGCCATTTGGTAAATATTGTTTGTTAAGAAATTTGATGTATATTTTCAGTCCCCACAACTGACCATCAGCTGTTACTAATGTCTCTCGTCATTCACTGGGTATAAAAATCCACTTGCCACCTGTGGTCTCATCCAAGCCCAGCTCAAGGGCTGATGAGTCATTTGAGGATGCCAGTGCAGTGGCCTACTGCTGCTGGAAAATGTGTCCTAACCCCCAACAACCTGTAGCAGTCTTGCGAACTCTGCAGTTGCTGCCCTCAGAAGGTCTCTTATTTAAAACTGTATGCTGTTCCTATGATTAAAAAATATTATTTTATATATAACAAAGTCTGTGCAACTTCCAGAAGTGCTTATTTTTCAACATATGTCTGAGATATTTAGATCACCAGCTAAAAGCAATTGTCCTGTATAGTGTGTTTAGCAAGCTCAGTCATGAATGAAAACAAAAGTCTGGTCTTGAATGAGAGCTGTACATCAATAAAAAAAGGCTCACCCTGGGATTTAATAAACTCTTGTGTAGGTTTTGCATGAAGCCTACATGGAGGTTATGTGTTTGCACAGTGAACAGCAGCACTTAATGAATAATCATGCCATGGCTTGCCTTCAAACATAAACGAGCAGGGTTTGGAGATGGGCAGAAAACCATGTAAAGCAACACAGATAGTGAACTTCGTTACAGCATAGCAAACTGGATTAGTGGGATTGCTCAGAATGCCACACAAACCATCAGGGTTTTTCATATATTAATGTATTATGTTGCAGGGAAAGGACAGGACAGTGTATGTGTACACTCCAACATACTGGGCTAGTGAGATTGCACAGAATGCCACATGGACCACCGGGGTTTCTCATATATTAATGTATTAAATTGCAAGGACATGACAGGACAGTGTATGTGTACACTCCAGCATAATGGGCTTGTGGAACTGTGTGGAATGCCAGGGTTTTTCATATATTAATGTGCGTGTTGCAGGCACAGGACAGGATGGTGTATATAGTGCTGGGTATTGTGGAATCTCATTCCAGGCAGTCTGTACAAGTTGTGTCAATGACCTGTAAAGGTACATGGACTGCCATTTATAAGAAACAGTCATGGGAAGTGTGTTTATTGAATACGGACACACAGATGAATTTAGGGATGAACTCTGGGAAGCAGGACAGGTGAAACTTTGCAATGTACCACACATGAGGAAATGTAAAAGGAAGACAGTTGCAGAAGGACCACTAATCACATCTCCACATGGCACAATATGGACTGCACAGTGACAGATCTATATGATGTGACTATCACACAAGGTGAAATAACAGTGGAGGATGTCTGCGTGATATAAGCATCCAGACATGAACAATGGATAGGACATGTATCATGGATGTTAAATACAATTGGCTTTGGGTGCATATTATGAAGTTGTGGAAACTGATTTGCCTGAGTATGCCTGTATTGTTAGCAAAGAATTCAAACAAGTAAGACACAGATGCAGGCTCATGGCCAACAGTAAAACCATCATACACGATCATGGACAATATCAGAATAATACCACAAGTAATACCCATGTCTCTGACACAGCATATGTGTTTCTGAGTGAGTGTAGATGGTTATGCACCAACACACTTGTACAACTATTAGGATATGTCAGCAATCTATGAGTGTAATCAAGCACAGTCTCCTGACACTAACATATGCAGGAGGTGTGAGGAGACACACTTGACATTATGATCACTACAGGCTAGTTGACTGATGTGCATGACACAGATATATATGGAAAATCTTCACTTTCTGAATGTAAACCATGCCATCAATGTCATTAAACAGCTGTGTATGTCATGAGTGCATCAGCAAAACAGATGTTACATATGCAAGTGGTATTACATCTAGATGGGGATTTTGTGCCGTCAGGCAGTAATGTTTATGCAACAAAACTAATACTTAGGTATGTATAAATAGATGTGTGATAGCTCGAAGTGACAAAGGTGGTACACTTCAGTTACACATCACTGGAAAATGTGTATGGAGGAACATGAGGAAGGGTGCATTGTACTCAGGTATTCATGTGGTGAAGGCTGTGAACTATGAAGGCATTATGGCCTATCATGTGGATGTGCTGCACATTCTCAGTAGTTGTGTTACATACACAGGAGTACTTACCACTGTGGACACATGCTGGTGGACATTCCAAATATCATAATTCTAGGACACATGGCACATGACAACTGGTCTACTGTTAGGGTGTGACATCTACATGATCCTTGGTTCATGCATTTGTTTGCATAACAAAACAAATTCCTACATGATTTGTTTTCATCTCGTGTTTTCATGGCTGTGGCAGCAATCTTTGATGTGTGTTGATACTGTCTGTATTATATCAGTATCACAGTTAGAGGCAATGATTGTCCACAGGCTGTAGTTTTCCAGACAGCTGTTGAGGCACAGGATTTGTATGTCTTTCTTTATGTCTTTGATTTCAGTCATGGACAGGAAAAGGTCTAGCAGACAGCACTGATGTACACAGTTGAAAACTGGACATGAGATATAGGTCATTTCATACATTTCTACATACGTAGATGCCATGTATGTAATCCACTGTTTTACCCACTTGGTAATATAGGTGTTGATGGCCACATCTGTCATTGTGGAGTGAATACCTCAGTGTGGACTCCTGTCAACTGCTTTGGCCTTTTCAACTTCCACAGGATGATGCTCTTTGAGGACATCTGACAGATATAACAGACATAGATGTAGCATCATAAGCTCCAACATGTCTATTGCACACAGCCAGGATATTACCGTTGACCATTTAGAGAAGGTCCATGATGACATGTTGATCTAGCTCACAGATTAGAAGAGTCAGTATGTGTCTATACATGAATGCATCAGATGCTGTCCCCAGCTCACTCAGATAGATGCATGTTAATATACACTCTTCTACCGGAACATCTGTAGGGTGTATTGAAGTGTGTATCACACAGTGTCAGGTAGGTGTATGTTCTGAGTCATGGTATAGGTGATCTGTGATGTTGTCACAGCCCATTGTTTCTGTGTGATAGACCTGCATTAAAGTAACATAGTGCATACTGTCTATCTTGATCTGTCCTAGGGTTTGGACACAATTTCCCTACTCAGGTATCATTGACAAACTCTAACAGCTGGGTATTAACACTTACATCACTAGATAGTTAACAAATGTCCTCACCGATGGACCACATACTGTGAAAGTTGGTGAATCAACCCCTACCATTGCAGTTGCCACCATTGGTGTACCCCGTGGATCTGTGCTGGGCCATATAATGTTTGTAATCTATTTCTCAACAGTCCAGGATACAAAATATGACCTGTAGCTTACCAAGTTTGCTGATTCATGCATATTGGTTGCAGTCATTGAGTCCACCAATTATGTGACTATAGTACAAGAGGGGCTAATACACACACAAATGATTGGTGCCAAAGCCAGACAGTCTACTAATAAATAAAGAATGTGTCAGGATTTATGCCTTATGCAAAAAGTGGAATTCCTTGGTAAATACACCATTAACAACACTCCCCCTTATGATGAAACCAGTGGTGCAAGATGTGGGAAAGCACGTAGATAGCAATCTAAACTTCGACCAAGTGTCTACAGTAGTTTGGAAAGGCTACGTCATGCACGTCAGAATTCAGGCCATCATATCCAGATCTGAGGAGGATATAACAGCACTGTACTCAAACCTCATCTGAACAATAATGCAATAGAATGCTTTCTTTTGCATGTACCTTATCAGACACCTGCAGCAGCTGGGCAGACCACAGGGGTTTCACACAAAGAAAATACAGATCCTGCAAGCCATACCATGGTGTTCATGGATATACTGGAAACCCTGTTCCTGAAATCTGTATTGTAAAAGAGGAAGTGACTTGTGCCTGGACTACAGGACATCTCTGACCCAGCCCTGATGTGTATACTGCACATCTGCAAGTCAACAGAGTCTGTTGAGAGGAAGATGATAAAAGCAGTGTCCCACATGCTGTTGGAAAATGCTCTCTTTACTGTCAAAGAATTGCACAAACACACACTCAGTTGACTGCAGTAAGAATAGAATCCCTAACTATGTAAGTACATAGACTACAGAACACAGTACTTTATGCAAGAGCCACAGCACAAGTCTGACTTGGAGTGTCTCAGACAACAATTTATAGCTGATGACATCAGCAGTGTCTGTTGAGGAGAATATAATAGTGTCCCACATGTTGTTGTAAAATGCTGTCTCTAATGTCAAGCAGGAGCACAAACACATGCGCACACACACTTGACTGCAATAAGAATACAAACCCTGCTGTCTAAGTACTCAGACTACAGATTGCAGTACTTTATGCAGGCGCCACAGCACAAATCTGACTTTTACATGGCTGCAGGTAACTTATAGTGGATGACATCAGTAGTGAATGTTGGAGAAAAGAAGTTGGGAGGCCTGCATGAAATGGATCTGTAGGTATATGCAAGTATCAGAATGCTGTCAATTCATGGGATTGGAGTAGAAACCGTAGAATAAACACTTCTGCTTTTCTGGCTAGAAACACACAAACACACACACACACACACACACACACACACACACACACACACACACTTGACTACAGTGAGAATAGAACCCCTACCTGTCTAAGTATACAGATTACAGAACTCAGTACTTCACACAAGCGCCATGCCACAAGTCTGACTTTGCATGGCTTTAGGTCAGCTTATAGTAGATGCTATCAGCAGTTCATGTTGGAGAGAAGAAGTTGGGTAGCTTGTATGAAATGGATCTGTAGGCATGTGCAAATATCAAAACACTGTCATTTCAGGGGATTGGAGTGGTAACTGTAGAATGCTCACTTCTGTTCCTCTGGCTAGACATGCACATAGTTGACTGCAGTGAAAACCGAACCCCTACCTAGCTAAGGGCACAGACTAGAGAACTCAACTTATAGTAGATGACATCAGCAGGCCATGTAGGAGACAAAATTTTGGGAGACCTGCATATGCTCATAGCTTCATATATACATAGGAAGCTGCTAGCCTAAAGGCCCTATGGTATTAAGAAGTCTAGCTGTGTAAAAACAGAAGTACCCTTATTGAGCATAGTTGGATGGTTATTATTAGCAGAGCAATTTTGTAAGCAGCACTGACTGGCCCTGTCCATGAGGGAAATATGTGCCACCCCAGAGGTGATTTTACAATCACCCAACCAGTAGTCAAGTTTGCACTTAAACAGAGTCATTATTTGCACATGGTGATAAAATTATAGATTGCTATCAGGATGTGTTCCCAAGCTTGACGGCATGGTGTTTGAGCTTAGAGAGGTGCTATGTATGTCATAACTGGCAGGGTTACTTCATTGCCAAAGGGGACAAAAAGTCAATGTATGCTTTAAGGTTCAGTAAGTGAGTTTGGTATCAATTATTTGTGGCTGGCAGCTCCTTCCATAATATGTTACCATCACTAGAGGATTCTATATCAGTGCATCCAGTTACTAATTACCTGCAAACCTGGTAAACCACAAGCCATCTACCATTGCCTGCACTTCAGGGAAGTAGTTTCCAAATGGTGGAGGGCCCAACACAGGTCCTTGTGGTATTCTAATGGCAATTGGCTACTGTTGGAGCTGAAGTCCCCAACTTTAAGAGTGTGCGTTATGTCAGTGAACCAGATGCCTATCCCTGTACTACTGTATGGCTTAATTCCCACATGGGAGCTCTTCACTATGACACAGAATGGGGGATAGTGTCAAATGGCTTGAATAAGTCAACATAGGTGAAATGCCCTGTTATCCCTTACCAGGTCTGTGAGTTCAGTATCTAAGAATTACACATGGTTTAATAAGCAATACATTCCCTTGACAAAAACAAATTGGGTAGGGTCTAGTGTGTTGAAGGTCATCTATGTCCTTGTGGGTATGGTCCATGCTGATTCCTTCCCTAGCCTTGCAAATAAGTGTTTTTAGGCATATGGGTAAATATTTGTACTTCTGCATGTTACCAGATTGATGTGCATTGCATAGCACACAACATTTGATATTACATTTTGTACAGTGATTGATATATGTGTGTAAAATGAAATGAAATGCCAGGGCTGCGGTGCTTGGGGGGGGGGGTGGCAAAAGATGGATGTATTGTAAATATGTGACATATTTTTAGATAGGGCTCTCAGTTGTAATGTTTGCACATGTAATTTCATGTCATACACAAGAAATGGACAGTAGACAGCACTAATATTGCATAATATAAACATTTCCATAGCACAGCAAGCAGCAGATTTGAGCAATGGTTACCAAAGTGCATACTCATGTGAGATACACCTGTTTGCATGTAGGTGAGCAGTGTGCAAACATGAGCTGCATTGCTAAAGCATGACAGTTAGTACTATGAAATACACCTGCTGCCTAACTGACTCTGTGGCACCAAGTGTTAATGCACTGATGCCTTCCTTTTTTGGCCCAAATGGTATGGGGTTCGAATACAGGTGTATTTCATACTTTAAAATACTTTTTATTACAGAGTGATAATTCAATGACATGAATTGTGTATGTGAGATGTATTTCTGTATGTTGTTATAGCTCAGCAGGGTTAAGCAACATTGCATGGATGTGACCACAGCATTTTGTCACTGTTCACCATTGCTGCACAATGGTGTGCAATATGCACCTTTCTCGCAAACATGGAGCCCAAAACCTGAAGAGAGCCATTGCTTTCTCTGCTACATATATGTGTTGTGTGTCATTCTATTTTGTTAACCAGATTAAAGGTGTTAAAATGAGGTAGATAGGAAAGTGGTGAAATGGAGAATAAGCAGGGGGAAGAACAAAGGCTGACAGTTTGTACTGAGTCTCGGGAATACACCTGCTACTTAACTGACTCTGTGGCAGCATGTGTTAATGGTGTGATATATTCCTTTTTGGGGCCACGTGGTACTGGGTTTAAATACAGCTGTATGTAATACTTTTAACTACTTTCACATTACTGTTGCTGTGCTTTGGTGTGCCATGTACACCATCATGCAATAATATTTTAAAGAAAAGAAATGGGCAAGATAGGACAGTGGTGAAATGAGGAACAATCAGGGAAAGAACAAAGTGTAAGCAGTGCAGGAATGTGCAGGAGGGGGGTAGAAAAGTACCCTAGCTATCCATTTCTTCAACAGTAAAACATGATCATAAGTGCAGAATATTAGCTGACTTTAGAATGTCACCTCTAGAGAGATGGGTGACTGCAACACAATAATGTTGTATAGCTAACTGGACCAAATCAACTGTGTCAAGAAGGCACGTGTTCAAAATGGAGAATTATGTATGGGACATATTTTTTTTTTTTGAGAGAGAGAGGAATGTTGGGGAAGGGACGTAGGTATGCCTGGGTCAGGTAGGTTGGGGAGATGAGGAAGCAATCACAGACAGACAGGACAAACAAAACAAGATACAGGGATGGTAAAGGACAGAAGAGGTTGCTAAACACCATGGTTGGGGTGAGGGTGGGGTCATTGAGAAATCATGGTCATTAAGCTGGGTGACAGTGATAACTGAGTCCTCTCCCATTGGACTATCATCACCTCACTGTGCCAATGGCTGCAGTGCCTGACATCTGCATCTCCTTCTTGTGTTATTAAATACAATGATGGAGAGTAGTGTCTACACCTGGCATAGGCATGCATCAGTAGTGCAGCACACAATCCTCTGCACCATCCCTGTCAGTTCATCAAGGATGATAAAAATCACCACCTCTGCCATTGCTCCTGATGGGAACCACTGGTCTATCCTGTGTAAACAGAACTACCTGAGGGGCCAGGTAGCGAAGGGGCAGCAGAGGAGTTGCTGCCAAGTTGCATCCCAGACGTGCAGGGCCTCAGTACCATAGCCAGTGGAGTCGGGGTAGGAGGATCCTGTGGGTCAGGCCTACCCCTAGTGCTATACAAAAAAAAAAAAAAACAAATAAAAAAGAGAAGATAAGGGTTGGGGTGAGGAAAAAAAAAGGATAACATTACTAAATTCATACGTGACATACAATGCATTGATGCAATTATTTGACTCTGTTCTGTTAACTTTACCATTAGTACTACCAACTCCTAACAAAGAAATGTTTACTTTTAAGACTACCCAGCTCATAACAGATGCACACTATACTACAGACTGCAGCCAGCAATCCTTTATGTCTGCATATATTGCACATATGCGGATTACAGTTTACAGATGGTCATTTGTGCCACTGTTATAGAGGTTTAAATTTACCTTAAACTAGTACTAACAAATTAACAGTATTATGTAGCTGAAATGTGTGGTATATGAACCCACAGCCTCTGACTTCTGTATAATACTGTACTGTTGGTTTGACCTACAGACTAATGCATGCATAGTTTGCTTTTACACTTAAGAAATGCCTGCTCACTTTGATATTAGATTGTTGAACTGTTGGTTTGTGCTATACAGTACTGCTTGCATACTTGTTTTTACAGTTGAGGTATGCATGCTCACTTTGATACAACTGTATAAGATACCCCAAAAAACTATCTCAGACTTTTAATGATACAGTAACAGCACTGTTCTACTACATATATATTATGCGCTTCTCTCATCTGGGCCAATCTAGCAACATGGGTTTTCAAATTTAGTTCTCTGTCTGTAACAGCTGTGGAAAAAAACAGAACAGAATACCATTATGAATACCAATCCTGACTATATTCAGCTTTTAACTCTTACAAATAGTCTCTGTAATTGATATATACACATCTGTGGGGAGTTTCCAGTCCTACATTCCGTGATCCATTGTTCAATGGTATCCATCTTCCTCCTCTGGAAGTCATTGTAATGGTGTCTACATTGCTCACCACTGTGCGGATACAGGTAGCACTGGTCACAGCCTGGGCAAGACTATTCTATGCCTCTGACTTGTACTGTGGTCTAGAATAGTGTCTCTGCAATAGCACTTCACTAGAAGTCCAACAAACACTTTGGACTCCTGGACACCCCATCTTTGCGCACAGATTCTCACTCCCTCTCCACTAATGCCTGCCATGTCTACCACAGATTAAGACCAATGTAGAATGATGGTTTCCCACCAGATGCAGTTATCATACTTACTGGGAGTACAAACATTGTTTAAAAATGTTGTGCAATGCTTACCATCATGCAAACATGGTGCTTGGCAATACGTAATGGTAAGCAGAGTGCAACATTATCAAGCAATGCAATTTCAGGATTATTGGATGTACAGATTTTTATGTATGTATTTTAGGCAAAACTGAAGGTCATGCCAGTCCACATAGCAGGAATGCACTGACAGGAATGTAATACACAGTACATTTTCTATTTTTGGCTGTCTGCTTCCTGAGTGGTCCGGGTTCTCCGGTTCCAGTATTTGCACTATACAACGCATCACGCAAACAGTGGCAAAAAAAGACATTTATATGAAGAAAACTAAGGAAACAGAAAATTAAATGCAGTGCTCTCATACAATCCTAATATCTGAATATCATGGTGTGACCTGTGATGTGCACCTTATGTTTCAACTGGAAAATCCTGCAAGAGGCATGTTAGAAAGTAATTATATACGTTGCAATTTCTTTCTTCACAACCCTCACAAGAGCATTCACCATAAAGTTGTGGCATTTTGATGCTAACAACTCTTGAACTTTCTAAGGTCAATATAAGTTAAATGTACAAAGACCAGTTAAACACCACAAATGCAGATATACTAAGCAGTAAATTAGCTGCCCACCCTGAGCATCAGGCACAGATTTTGTATCCCTCAATCAGAATGGTAGAACACAAGGATATGGTACAGTCATCATCATTTGCACAGGGTGTTGTGTGTGCATGTGGGGAGGGGGCAAGGAAGCTTAGCCTGACACAAAAGGTTGGTGAGTGCGTGTGTGTGAGTAAGAAGGAGAAGAAGGCAAATATTTGGACAACACAATAAATGAGCAGTGAGACAAAGTAAGTAACTGTTGTGTGTGTGTCTGTAGGGGTGAAATTGGTGTGTGAGTGTGTGCATGAACACAACCAAGCTGAGTGCTAGCCCTACAGCTTGGTGTGTTGGACAAGTGTGGGCCATGTATGGTAGAGGTGATAGTTCATTTTTGTCATCCCCATCCACGAGAACTGTCTCTTCCAGGAGTTGCAATGGCACATTGATGTCCAGGACAATGCTCAGATGCATTCCTGCTACCTGAACATGATTGCTGTCTGCTAGATGAGCTCTTGTCACATTGAACACCCAGAACAATTACCCCATGGCCTGCCACATCTGTGTATGGACAGCACACTCACTGATGGAGCAGTGGAAGTACTGCCACTATGGGAACATGATCAGGCATGGCCACATTGGCTGACAGCAGATGATATGGCTGACTTATATCCACAAGGATGCTGTTTTCCTCCCAGCAGACATTCCATCACAAACTCTGCTTGTTCCATGACAGACACCCCTCAGTCCTTTACAAACACCCCTCATTTTAATGTGCCAGTCATCTGATTCAGTGAATCGGCAACACGGTGGAGGCAGTAATGCATGTCAGACTGTGCCACATCCAGAACCCTGAACAATTGCCTGGAACGCCTATATGGGAATGTGCTTGCGCCTCCATGATGACCCTAAACATATGTTGAGTGGCATGGGAAGTGACACCTGCAGCAGGTGGAGGAGGGACAGCTGGACCCCCTCTGAGGACTCCTATCAATCCTCCTGTGTAGCACCTTGCCCACACTTTGGCTACAGCCAGACTCAGCAGGCACTGGTGCAGCAGTAGTCATGGTTTCTTGATCAATGTCCTAGCCCTGCACCAGTCCAGTGGGATCAGTCGACTGGGTGGGCATAGGCCTACTAGCTGTGTCCAATGTAAATGAAGGGAATGGCTGTATGTCAACATCTATGCCACATTCAACCTCTGCACCCCTCGACTGTGACTCAGGTTGGCAATCTTCACTGTCAGTGTTTGCTAATACACTGACATCAGGTGGTACAGAGCCCACAGTTCCACTGTCAGAATCACCTGTGATAAAAAAACAAGAAACACAGGAATACATTAATACTAGCACTACTATAGTGCAATATATGCTAACAAAGTAACACTGCCTCCACTATTACAGACAGTCCAGCAATACATCCAACATGCCTGAGATCAAAATCACACACTATTATATTTGTTTAAATGGATCAGCAGTACTGACATAAAAATATTTGGCTTACCAACTGCAGAAGGCAAGCTTTCCTGGAGACCTAATGGTCCCGAAATAAGTTAAGCAAAAGGTAAGGGCAACAACATCACAATCATCAGTAACATGGGGGTAATACATTTGCCCCTCTATAGCTGCAGTAAACAATCGTTTAAAGAGGAATGTGCCTGCCAATTCCAAGCTAAGCTTATAACTGTAGCAATCTTCAGTCCTCTCAACCAAATAAATACATGTGACACAACATGTGACATAATATTAACTTATTCATTTAAATTCTTTAACTATATAATGGTATTCAACTGTTCAGATAACAAGGCCTACCTGAAAGTTTCTCCTGGGATGTGGTTGGTATGTCCAAAATGCTGGGTCTCACAGCCAGTATGTGTTGGACTACAGTCTCCTGGTAGCTTTCTATTTTCTTTGTTGGCTAGGAGCAGCTCATTGGTGGGGTCACTGGTGGTTCCCTAACAGGTCCACCCCCTGTAACCAATAGGTCATGGCCTACTGCAGCTGCTTGTCTTCTTGCAGAGGTTATCATGTCAGTGGCTTTGTGGTGAACCTGTTCATATGTTCTTCAGTGGCCACCAATGGCATTGACATTAGCAACAATTTGCTGCCATATTAGCACCCTACTTCCCATATCTCTCTTTCCACTTTGAAGCAGAAAGGCACCACATTGCCAAAAAATGTTGATTGTTTGTTTTTTGTCATCAGTAATGGGATGTTGATGTGAACTCAACTTCTCACTGGCATTGTTTGGAATATGCTGTATCCAAACCCAGGACCATATGTTGCCACAAGAAGGTTGAGGAAACAGTTGTCTATGTTGCACTGTATTGCTGTAAACTGCAATGTCACAGCATTAGCACAAAGGTTGCACATTCTGTACTAGAACCTAGTACCATCTGTACTCCAGACCAGGTTTTTTGTGATGGACAACAGCATTAATTGAATGTATCTGGTTTCTATTTTTGTCTGTCTGCTTCCTAGATGGTCCAGTTTTCCCTGTTTTTGCAATGTTGTGCTTTGCACAAACCAGATAAGCACAGCCAAACCTGAATTTTATTTGTTTTCTAGTTCCCTGTTTGCACCATGCAGTGCATCAAGCAAAAAATGGAATTAAAAAACAAGAACAATATGAAAAGAAAAAAAATAGGGAGGCATACATGCATGAAATGAGGAAAATCAGTGTATTAAACACACCTGCTGCTCGCTCATTAAAGCACTATGGATACCTCTGCATATCTTTGTGCACCTGTTTGTAAATAAGCACAAGCAAAATTGGTATTACTTTCCTTCATTCCCATTATATTAAGCAAACACGGAGCACAAAAAGTGAACGAAAAGTTGCACACACTGTACTAGAACCCAAGACCATCTATACTCCAGCCCTACACATACATGTGCTGCCACAAGAATAGTTACATGACAAGCACAGGGAAGCCTGCCATTCATTCCTCCATTTGCTGTGATTGTACTAAGTGCCATATCATGCAAACAATGACCAAAATAAAAACGTACTTAAAGCGGACAGAGACAACACATTTTGCCAACAAATGAAGAGGAGGTTGCATCTTAATGTAACAGAATTTGTGAAATGTGCATTGCTTACATGCATTTTCACCCTTCACATACCTACATGTACACCAGTGTAAGTCTAACCTGACACCCCCCCCCCCGTATGTCATCATTCACTGTTTCCATCCATTGAAAACAAATGCTGAGAGAGTGCCTACATGATGTGGACATCTCTACACAGTTCCAGTTTATTGGGATTCAGCAATTCTAATGAGTTCAGACGTCATTTGTATCTTCCGCATGCTGACAGCCCTGAACCTACATGGTTGGTAATTGTGTAGCCAGGGAAACTGAAGGGAAGCAGACTGTTGAACACACAAGACAGGGTATTACTTTGTAGTATATCTGTACTGAGAAGTACTATGTTTGAGAAAATATGGCTGTATTTTGTCAGCTACATACAGCATATGCTTACATGTCACTATGAATAGTCTGTTTCATGGGATTTATACTTAAAGCTGTCTGCAGTAGTAACAAGTGTATTTTTCATTGGGGGTGGGGGAGCGAAGCTGCATTTATGTCATGGCACTTAAAAATGATATGCTGCCACTGTTACTCTCCTTTCGTTGCATTCACCCTGTATAGAAATGGAATTATATGTCTGCTGTCACATCTTAAGATCAGTTCTGTACAAATCTAACAACTTTTACTTGCCCTTCTGTCTGTATAGACTCCTTTCCGTAGCTGTATTTGAAAAGTTTTCAAATACACAGGGAACACCAACACGGAGTCTACACAGTTGCTTTAGAGCTTGTTGAATCGCTCCACCATGTTGGTTTGCTTGATTAGCATACAGTGCAGATAATTATGCTGTAATTTATCTTGTTTGAGCATGAGTCCCTCCCACTACGTTTACTGAATCTAAAAATATTTGTGGCAGTTTGAGCATCCCACTGTGACATGAAAAATGACTGTGAAAACTTTATTAATCCCCCCACTAAGCAGTTATGCGGTTCACCAGATAATTAATTTATCTTTTCCCTTCCCATTCCTTTTGTATTATTATTAAGGACTGACGGGCAGAAATTTAATAGGTTACTTTTGAAAAGTCATACTACTTTAATAAACCTATTAATATAATAATGTTTCTTTGACTCCTCAGCCGAAGAGTATAGCCTTTTTCCCTGGAATTTGAATATCTTATATATTTACTAGGGTCTTTTTAGTTGCACAGATGTCTTCCAAAGCAAGAAATCCTAGATTCATACAGATCTAGCCATATTGTTTTTTGTAAATGACTGGGCCTTGCACAAAGGCTGTCCTTCATTTGCCTGATTGGCTCATTCATTCTGTCCTATATAGTAAGAATCAGGTTCAGTTGTACCCTAACGAAAGCCCCGCAGCCTATTCATTCTCCAGCTAGAGGACCTAATCAGCTATTTCTTTTACCCAGGTAGAAGAGCAGGGTATGTGAGAGTGGGCATCATTGGTAAAAACTCAACCCCCCCCCCACTCACTATAGAATTCTAACCTTCCATCCTCCATGTTGGCCCACTAAAGCTCTGCTGGTAATGTCATGCAAGGAGATGTAGGTGGGATTCTGCATGCCTGTGAGCTGATCCCTAGACAGTATGTGCTATACAGACTTGAACATTGTGGGTGCCACAATTTATTATATCTCCACATGTCATGCAAGTGATAAATTAAAACATCCTTTCCTACAGCATAGGTAAGATAGCAGCAACCTCAGTCTCTCACTCCTTAACACCGCTCCATCCAGCACCTGAGCATGGATCACATATGCCACAGTCATGTCTTCATCTCTCTGCACTATAGGAACAACAATCCATTTTATTTTAATGGAATTTATTTTCTCTTCTTTTTTTGAGAACAGTCTTTTGATATGCAATTTTATGTGATCTTATTGTATGTACTGTACATAAGGAGTAGTTGAAGAAAATTTTTACATAAAAATTTGATTCCGTCTTGCACATAAACGATGTATGAAATAGTCTAATAATGGAAACATTCTGCTAAAGAAAAAAACAAAAAACAATTTAGTATAATAAAAGCTTGGAAAGTTTTAAAGTAAAACAGTAAGCAAGACTGAAATACATTTCCAAATCTTTAAAAGCAAAATGTGTAATTACATTTTGAGATCTGGAAGAGAAAACAACTAAACAGAGTGGATAAGTTCATGGCAAAAGAAAGCAGATTTGATGGTTCTAGTATGAAATACTGAGAAGCAAAGCTCCAAACATTACAAATGCTGAAAAATAATGTCCAGAACACAGGATTGCAACAAATTAATTAATTAAATAATTAATTAATAAAATAACTTTGTGTTTTTTTTTTCTCTCTGGCAGCAAACCATCCCTCTGCACCACTATATGCTGCCATACCTTTGAAAAATATATATATGCAGGATATATATCTATATCTATAGATAGATAGATAGATAGATAGAGCTATACTAACTCCCCAGTCACACCAACTTAAAGAAGGGAGAAATTTTCCCAAGAAAAGGGAATCACTGTGGGATACTTAGAAATCTCTGTAGTAATTATTTGTTATAGAAATTAGAGGTCATCATTGTGTTCTTAGGAAATGTTTGCTTTGGGCAAGTGATGTACAAGGAGTTTCAACCACTGGTAGAGATATCATATTTTGACTCATTTCTGACTCTATGTTCTGATAGTGTCTCACATATAGATATTATAGCTGGAGTTTTTAGTGATACTCTTTCTGCCTTCAGCTGCTGGTGTCATCTGAAATGTTCAAAGGTTCATAGGTTACCAGGCTAATGGCCTTAGAGCCCTTACAAGCCTAGCCATATTTATCCCATGTTGCCCCAAATGTCCATAGTTAGGTGAGTGAAATTTGCAGAGGTAATGGTCTATAACAGTTAATACCAACTTCCTCTGTCCAGGAGGGACATGGGTACTATCCCAGGAGTGAATTTGCAGTCACTCATCCATTGATATATGTTGCATTTGAAGAAGGTCAGGAAGAGGCTTTGTTTCATGAGAACTGGAAACTTGTTCCAGAGTAGTGGCAGTCTCTTGGAGATGTATCTATCTTTTCAGCATGATCTGTTCATGGTTAGGTTAGGATCCCTGGAGTGACTGGCCCTCCTGCATTTTAACTAATGAATGTGAGCTATTTTTATCAGAGCCGGGTCAGCAACTGTCCTGCAAGCCAGGCACAAGTCACCCCATTGCAACCTGTAGGAGACAGAATATAATGACAGCTTTCAGACTTTCTGCACAAGACTTGTTTTGGGTACCCCATAATTTCTTGGTGAGAAACCTTTGTGGTCTCTCCAGTTGCTGCAGGTGTCTGGTGAGATACATACAAAAGGGAGTAGTGTATTTAATTACTCGTCTGACTAGGGCAGAGTATAATGGAATTATACAAACTTAGATCTAGATGCAATGCCTTTACTTATAAGTTGTGCCACATAGAATGATTTCCTTGCTACTGTGGATAAGTGGTGGTCAAAGTTCAGATTGCTATCAACCTAAGTACCTAGATCAAGTGCCACTGGATATACACTTAGGGAGGTGCTGTCTCTAATATAATTAGCAGGGATGTCAGCTTTCCCAAATGGAATAATGTTGCTTTTTTTTGCACTTAGTTTTAATCTGCTGCTTTGGCATCAATCATTTGTCTGAGTTAACCCTGCCTAAAGTATATTAACATCACTGAGGGATGCAAAGATTGTTTACATTTTGCAGTCATCAGTGAACTTGGTCAGCCACAGGCCATCCAAGTTTGCCTGGACTACTGATAAATACATTCCAAATGATAAGGGGCCCAGCCCAGAGCCCTGTCATATGCCACTGGTGACTGGTCTTTTGCTATAGTTGAAGTCACCCACTTTGACAGTATGTGTCCTGTCTGTGAGCCAGTTGGCTGCCCATCTGGTAATGTAGGGGTTAATTCCCAAGTGTGAGAGTTTCTTTATAATACCTGAATGGGGGATTGTGTCAAATTCCTTGGCTGGGTTAAAATAGGTGGTATGCACTGTTTTTCCCTCATCTAAGGCCTTGGTGACTTCCTTGACAAAGTAAACACTGTATAACAGGCATGATCTACCTTTAAAGAATCTGAACTGGGTTGCGTCCAGAGTTTGGAGATTACCTATGTTCTTGTTAATAAGGTCCACAATGACACTTTCCATGACATTGCAGATGATTCTAGTCAAGCGTATGGGCTTATAATTCCCAGGGTTGGTTGATGGTCCCCCTTTGTGCAGAAGGATTACTGTTGCTGTCCTCCATTCAGCTAGAACATAGCCAGTTTGCAGGCAGTAGTTAATCAGGGATCCAAGTGGGTCTGCTAGGTCATGTTCTAAGTTGTTTAAAAGACAACCTGGGATGTTGTCTATTCCCATTGATGCTGTGTTTTTGGCCTTGGGGAGTGCTGAGATGAGCTGCTGTCTTGAGATAAAAGGCTGAGGAATGGTGGCAGGTATACTGTGGAGGATGACTGGAGGGGACAGGGGGTGAAGTTTGCTCCAAATCTGTCAGCTAATGGGTTGGCTATTACCTCCATTGAGAATGGGTGTTGTCATCCACAACCAGTATGCCCTTTCAGACTTGAATGTAGTTAAAGAATACCTTGTGATTATCCTTAACTAGAGAGGCTGTTTTTGCTTTGCAATTAGCTTTGGAGGAGTTGACAAGATCTCTTATTTGTTTGGTTAAGCTAGAAAGGGATTTCTTCTTCTGCTGAGCTAGTTTCTTTTTGTTCTTGGGCATTAGTTTCTTTGTCTTGTTGTATACCCTGTTTATGCTAGGGGTCCAACAGGGTGACTTGGTTTTTTGGCAAGACCTGATTTTAATCTGGTCAGGTACAGCCAATTTTATACAAATGCTTACATGGTTATACAGGGCATTGGTGTACATCTCTGTATAGGAGTCTATGTTATTTGCATTTGAGTGGGCCTTGAAACTTCTTATACCATCACTTTATAGGAGGTAGTTTGTTTTTGAAGAATTCTTGTGTTTTTGAGCTTGATGAGCTATCTGGTCTTATAATTATATCAAATAAGACTGATTTATTGCCTGATCTTACCAAGGAGAACATCACATGGTGGTGGGAGTGCAGTGCTTTCCTGTGTTAGTGAGTATTATGTCCTAGACATTTGAGCTTCTTGTGGGTGTGTTGACTAGGTGTTCCTGAGAATTTGTATTGACAAAGTCCAAGAACCTCTGAGCCAGCATGTTTGTGGTCATGTATGTTTACCAGTCGATAGTAGGATAATTAAAATCACCCATGAGTAAGGTGTTGGGATGTAGGGCAACTGACTCCAGTAAGTCCAGGTATGTTGTATCCTTTTTCTGTTTCATGGTGGTGGACCTATAGCTAGCTATGTTGTGGTAAGGGGCTTTGCCTATAGTTAATTGGACATGGAGTAGCTCAAGAGAGTCATACTGTTTGACCAGTCTTGAGGTCTGTGTATCATTAACTTACCTCCCTGGACTACATGAAAAGAGACATGGAAGAGCTCTCTGATCATGTAGCCCAGGCGGGTATGACCCTGACCCTGAGTAGCATCCTGCCCTCACCAAGAATGATACCTCAGTATAAAGAAAAAATGATCAATTTCAACAACTGGCTAAGATTCTGGTGTCATTCACAGGGGATCCAGTTTCTGTCAGCCTGGGATGACATGCTCGACAAGCCGCGTTGCTTCACAAGAGATGGCTTGCATCTGTCACCTCTTAGCTTTTGAATACTGGCCAAGGCTCTTGCTGCCCCTATAGTGCATTTTTTAGGCAAGGCTCAAAATTCAAACCCACCTCCGTAAACAGCACAATTAAAAAATGAGAGTTATGCTGCTCAACTCCAGGAGTTTAAAATCTCAAAATGCATGTGCTCGAAGCTCTCCTAAGTATGGAAAATGCCGACATCTGTGCAGTAACTGAAACCTGGTTCAAGGCTCCAGAGAGCACTCCAGCACTACTGGGCTATAACTCATACCACACATTTTGGGCACAGAACATGGATCAAAACACAAAAGGAGGGGGTGTATCCATATTCATTAAGGATACCCACACCTCCAGGTTAGTGGTGCAGCATGATACCTCTGAGATCATCCATGTGCGGCTAACATCGGGCAAATCTGCAATGCAAATTGTGGCCTGCTACAGATCATCCTCCATGACCCAGGACCACCACTCCGCCTTTCTGGAGACACTGGAAAACATAAAGGTCCTACCGAACACCCTGATATTGGGCAATTTCAATTACCCTACCATTAACTGGGAAAACTACTTGAGTAAGTAAATAGTTACGTGCAATACCTTAATGACTCTACTGAGTTTCTGAGGTTTAAAATGATAGCATCAGATCAAAGCATTAGCTATTTGGATGTACATTTATATAGGAATGAGAATAGATTGGAGTCCATGATATATAGAAAAGAAGTAGATGCCTCTAGATACATTAATAGAGACAGTATGCATGCGCCGCATATGTTCAAAGGGGTACTGAAAGCACAACTAATAAGAACAAGTAAATTGAATACCGTAGATAGTAACTTCAAAGAACAGGCTATGGTAATGATCCAAGAGTTTGAAAGAAATGGGTACCCGAGATATATTATAGATAGAGTCTATGAGGAATTGTTAAAGGGAAGAGAGAATAGGTATAAACCAGTTTTAGTGGAGGAATAGAGAGACATGACACATTGGCACATGGGGATAATAAAGTTGTAAGATATCTTACTACGTATAATCTCAATACGAGCAATGTACGAGATATAATAGAGAAAAATTGGCCTATCTTAATGGCTATGCCTGAGATAAGATCGATAGTAGGTGATAGACCCAGTTATGCTTATAGGAATTCCGAAACCTTAAAACAAAAGCTTTGTTATAAAGATTTTAAAGAAAAAAAGTAGGTATACACAAAAAGGGACTGGGACAAGAAAATGCTATAACTGTACTTGTTGCAATGATTTGTTTGAGGGTGACAGTACTTATATACATCCAACGAGTGGAGAAGTTTTCACCCTGAGAGCCTTGACAAGCTGTAATGTAACTCAGGTGGTTTATTTAGCTACCTGCATGGCATGTACATCATTCTATGTGGGTAAGACCACCAGAAAATTAAGGGAAAGGATCATAGAGCATAAGTCAGATATAAGAAGGAAGATATTAACAAACGCATTAAGTAAACATATTATTGATGAGGATGAAAGGCATAGATTTAAATTTAGAGTTATATGTACAGTTGAGATGGGTGTAAGGAAGGGTGATATGAATAATGTGTTAGAATTGAAAGAATTTGAATGGATTATTAGACTTCAGGCTGATAGGAGTCCAGGTTTGAATAATGCGGTCAGTTTGAAACCTCTTTTAATGAAAAAGCGGAGAGAGAAAGTTTAATTTTAATTCCACAAATGAATAGTAATTGTTTTATGATGGATTATAAAATTGTATTGAATATAAATGTATGAGTATATGTTTGTTTATTGTAAAAATAATATATGTTTACTATTCTATATAGTTTAATATGTTTTTAGATTTTTTTTTAATTTTTAAATGTTTTACATTTAGTATATCTCTAGATAGTAAAATTTTGCTCCTAGTTCCTCTTTAAAAATTAATTGGTGTTTAGAGTGATAGGCTGGCTGAAGCATGTGATTTAATTGTATCTCCTTTTTAAATGTTGAGAAAACACAGTTGCTGTGTACTGATGAAGGGTGTAGACCCGAAAGCTTTATAATAAAGTGTTTGGTGTGTCAAGTGTTTGTGGTTGTTAAACTACTTGAGTACAAACTCCCAGGCTCAGCGCTTCCTGGAATTTATCAACTAAAATGCCCTGGATCAGCTGGTAAACTCCCCTACCAGAGGCCACAACATAGTGGATCTGGTCATCACCAAAATGGGCAACAGGTGTTCCATACCGGAGGCCAACCTGTCACTGGTTAGATCAGACCATAAACTAATCTCCCTGGATGTCCACACCCCACCACAACCCCCAACCAAGGAAACCACAGTGAAAAACTTTTCTAAAGCAAACTTCACCTTACTTAAGGCAGAAGTGGTAAGTTTCACAGCCCCACGCTAAAGGATAACACTGCCCAAGATGCAGAATCCTTTACAATTGCACTCTATGAGCACCTACAAGGATGCATGGATTGTGCCATCCCTAGCAAAACCAAGACTCCCCTAAGAGAAGGAAACCAGTCTGGTGGACCCCTGCCATAAACAGGTTATACAACAAAAAGAGGAAACTAGTTCAGAAAAAAAGCAAATCCCATGAAGGAAAGACATTCCTGATCAGTATCAGTAAGAAACTAAGGTCCCTCATAAAATCATCCAAGGCTAACTTCGAAAGAAAAATAGCCAAGGATTCGAAAGATAACCACAAAGCCTTCTTTAACTATGTCAAGAATCTAAGTGGCAACTCACAGATATGCTGCTCTCTGCTAGTGCAAAATAGCACAAAATATACTGAACCTACTGATATTGTCAACATCCTGGAAGATAGATTCAGTGCAAACTTCACCTCCCTCTCACCTTCAAAAGGGACCACAACAATACCGGAAAAGTGTAGTGTCCCGGAAATCACAGAAGCACAGGTAAAAACAGCCCTTTCAAAAGCCAAAAACACAGCATCAATGGGGTTAGATGGTGTCTCAGGCTGTGTCTTGCACAAACTACAGAATGAACTAACCCCCCACCTAAACATGCTGTTCAACCTCAGCCTCTCTACCGGCATAGAATGGCGCACAGCAACAGTTATTCCGCTCCGCAAAGGAGGGGCCACAACTGACCCTGGTAACTATCAAAACTTATAAACTTATCTAACTTATCATAGGTAAGCCTGACTAGCCTGGTCTGCAAGTCTTTGGAGTGCATCATCATGGAACTCATTAACAAAGACATTGGGAACCTCCAAACACTTGACCTGACCCAGTTCGGCTTTGTTAAGGGCAGATCATGCCTACTAAATCTGGTTGACTTCCTCAAGACAGTCACCAAGGCCATAGATGAGGGAAAGGTGGTTCACACAGCTACCTTCATCTCGCCATGGTGTTCAACACCATTCCTCACTCGGGTATTATAGAAAAACTCACCAGCCTGAACATAAGCCCCTACGTCACAAGATGGGTTGCCAACTGGCTTACAGAAAGAACTCACACGGTAAGAATAGCGGGCTCCAGGTCCAACTCTGAACCAGTCACAAGTGGTGTCCCCAAGGCTCAGTTCTGGGACCCCTACTGTTCGGCATATATTTCTCAGAAGTACAGGCAAACACAGGAGGACTATGGCTAACCAAGTTCGCCAATGACTGCAAACTGGGAGCCATAATTGACTCTCCAACTGACATGGACATCCTTCTAAAAGGCCTTACTGAGACAGACACCTGGTGTCAAATTCACAGCCTCAAGCTAAATGTCAAAAAATGCATAGTCATCCCGTTTGGGAGAAACAAAACACCCACAAATTATCACATAGGCAGCAGCCCCCTTAATACAGAAGTGGTAATAAGAGATCTGAGGACCCAGGTAGATAGTAATCTCTCCTTTGACAATCATATTACCAAAGTAGTTAGGAAATCCTTCTGTGTGGCCCATCTAATTACTAATGGGTTCACATCTAGAAATAAAGAGGTTATAGTGCCCCTCTACTCATCACTCATCAGACCCATCATAGAATACAATGCCCCATTTGGGATGTACCTCACAAGACACTTCCAACAGCTGGAAACACCACAAAAGCAACCTCACCAAGAGGATTACTGGCCTCAAACTTATGTCCTATGCAGCCCAACTGAAAAAACTCTGGCTGTACTCAGTGACATATCGCTTACTCAGAGGTGATCTCTGCCTGACTTACAAAGTCATGTCCAACTCAGAATTGATGGACATGCTCCACCTAAAGAAATCCAAGTCACTGCGAGCCACACGCTCTGGTAAGCTAAACATCGCCACAACAATAAATAGAACATGCTGGAGGGATCGATTTCTGTCACAGAGACTCCCCATGCTTTGGAACAAAATTTCTAACTACATTAGGCAGAGCCCCTCACTAACACTCTTCAAGAGAAGCCTTGACAAGTGGATGGGTAACAGAAAATACACCCCTGGCATCACTTCATTGGCTCTGCTTGACAGAGGCTCAGTTAATCAATGGGGTGGCAAAAGCCAACACACTCTGGATAGGCTTATACATGCCCTCAGGCAGATAGCCTAATACCTACCTATGAACCTATGAACCTATAATGAAGATGGGGACACCGCCTCCTTTAGTTCTTTCTCACTCAGTTTGTGATATGGAAGGCATTGTAGAACTGCAGTCAGGGTGCTTTCCATGCATTTGAACCATGTCTCACTGACTGCACAGATGTCAGCATCTTCCAAAGTGAGGACTGCATCCAGGGAGTGAGGTTTCTTGTTTAGACTCTTAGTATTAAGCAGCAATACTTTGGGTTTATGTTGGGAGGTTGGTTATTTTTACACTACCTAAAAAAGGCACAGTAGCAGTGGTTAATGCCTTTGACTGTATTCAAATGCCTACAAGAGACAGGTGCAGACCATCTCTGGAAAAGCAGAGTGGCCTGCCAATCAAGTCTTCCAGGCTGACAGATATTGGATCTCCTTTTATTGACACTAGAAGCTAAGCTTGTTAAAGTCAATCATTTTTTTTTGCATTGTTGCATCATCATTGAAGAAGAAAGAATGCTGCTTAAGGCTGGGCTTAAACCTGCCTGTGACACATAATCTGAGAGCTCAGTCATGTCTCTCTTCATATAGTCCAGTGAGGTGCATCTTAAATCATACATCCCCAAATGGACCATGATAGATTCATACCAGTACTTGTGGTTGAGTGACTTGAATGCTGGTGTGACTTGATGGATCCTTGCACCTGACAGGCAGCTAAGCATAATCCACTCCTTATCCAGCCGGGTGAGGAGATCATCTGTGTGTCTCAAAATATAGTCACCTATGACCATTACATTAGGTTCTGTGGTGATATACCTATTGGGCATGTTTGTTGAGACACTGTTGTGTGTGTTATTATGTGCTGCAGTGTTTTTTTACATTGTTTTATGTGTAAGTAGTTTCTATTTGGCTGGCATCTGATCTTTTGGTAAGTTACTAGTGAGTACCTTCGCATATGTGGGTTTATGTGTCAAGTCCTTATTTAGTGTAGGAAGTGTGTATGTGCTGATGACCAGCTTGGCATTCAGTTTGTACTTATGTGAGAGTCTTGCCTCCTATTTCATAGTGTAACTACATCTCTCACATAAAGTATTTGTTTGTTTCAAGAGTAAGTGGTTGTCAGTATACACGGGACAATTGCTACATTGCATCAGGATGCCCATCTCTATCAGACTGGCCAGAGTGATAATGGGAAACTGCTTGTCCATGATAGCAGGCTATTACTGTGCATTTTATTAGGGGAAGGGAATGGATTAAGTTGACAGGAGTAATCTGGTAGCAGCAAGACTACAAGAGGGACCTATACTTGTGTAGATTAAGGTTGATCAATAAGGCACCGCTACTCAGTGCATGACTGAGTTGCTCCTGCAGCATCAGAAAAGTTTGGAAGGGTTTCACTGACAGCTGATTCAGGAAAAGCTAAGCTTCTAGCCTTTCGCATCTATGCAGGGCTTTGCTAACTGCTGCTGCTTGAAGAGCAGCACCATGAAAACATGAGGTTAAATATGAGCAAAGAGAAACACGTTTTAAGCTAATTACCAATTAGGGAAGCATAAGTAAGCCTTCCACTAGCAATCTCCAACTCGTTAGAACAGCACACTTCTGCCATAAGGGTGCAGAAAAACACCTTCTTAATATAAAATAGCTGGTTTTAAGCCCTAGAGTGACAAAACCACACTAACTACATACAGCAGCCCTACAGCTAGCATAGACAATGTAATGCAGGGCAATTAACTACTTAAAGCAGCAGCACACAATGCAGTTTGTTTTTTGAAGCTGCTAAAGTACAGTGACAGTATATAACCGAAGTGCAAGAAAAAAAAAACATACTGAGTCCTTTTTGTGTGCTTCCCAGCTTAGACAGACAAGGTAAACATCTAGTTCCACTAGATGAATAATCTCAATCCTCATAATGTAAATGTGCAGTAAAGGTATGTCTGGAGAGAAATACTACCACAAACAGATATGGATACAGCAGTGTACTTTTAACAGCTTATAAAAGTGTGATTATTCAATAAAAGTACTTTGCTTTGTAGAATTGACCCAAGACTCACTCAATTCTACAGACTTTATAAAGGCACTAAAAACAATATAAGCTGATTAATAAGCCCCTCAGTCAATATAACTACATGCAGAAATCTCAAGTGTTTTCCCAACGTAAACAGGCCAGTCTACTTCTCAATGCACTAGATGGAAAATCTACTGACCTCTTTAACTAAAAATAAGCACTTGCTAGATTATAAAATTACACTACATTATACAACAGCTAGCTAGATGGTGAAATTAGAGCAAGTAAATCAGTAGAATAGACAATAAGAGGCAACATGCACTTTTTCAATATAAGGACAAAGAAAGACAAATAAATAAAGATATCAACAGCAGTGTGAAAATGGAGGAGCTTATTAAGCTCAATTTACAATAAGGATGGGCAGCTAAAATCACTAGGTTTAACAAGCAGATCAACAAAGGAGTGAGCAGGTGAGAAAAACTAGCAGGGAATCACCAGCAGTGCTTTTAGTTAATTAAGGCTTGAAATCTTTTCAGAATAAGACAAATACCAAGAAATTCACTGTGTATTTGAGTATAACTCAAGAAACAATTTAATCAATGAAAAAAACATGTGAAATGTGGAGCCTAGATAATTTAAGTATATATATTTTGCACAGAACAAAATACCAGGCCAAGCAGATTTCTTAAAACAGAAAACAAAATGGAACAGGTAAAACAGAAAGCAGTTATATTACTCACAGACAAAAATATAGGTTTACTTTCCTCACCCATCATGGGATCATCAGCATTTAAGTTATGTAGGCTTGAAATATTTTCAGAAAAAAAGATGTCATCATTACTTAGTCTCTGAAAAAGATGTTTTCATTCAGGAATTGAAACAATTATATTGAACAGCATTATATTCTTCTGACTTAGACAGCAAAGTCCAATATTCTAGTGATACATGCCTGTTTTTGTTAGATGGAGAAAAATCAAAGCATCACATCTACCATGAGAGATAATGAAATTAAACCCTTCAAAACAAAATAGAATCCATTACATAAAAGAAAAACTATCATCAGCTAAAAATAGGTAATCAGAAAAAGCTATCAGAACAGACAATAGGAGTCAAAATTTTCACTGTATTCTGTCTAAATGTAGGGCAGTAAAGTGTCACAGCCATTTGAAGCAAAGTGAGTCTCAGAGCCTATTCAAATGCAACCTTGACAAATGGATGGGAAATTTGCCCCCAACCCCGACTGGCAACCATACCCCTACTTGAAAGTGTCAGCTTTTAAATTAAATTATCTACTAAACAAACACAACTATATCCCCCTGGGTAATTTATCCTGTCATTTACAAATGAGAAAACATGTCCAGGCTTAAAGAGGCTTCTTACAGCCATTAATCTATTAATTGCCTATGAACCTATGGGTATGGCTGTATTTTTACAACCTGAGATCAAAGTTATATTAATCCTAAACATATATAATTCATAAATACCTCTTTCCTCCAGACACCATGATCCAGTAGCTTTCATTTTCAAAACATAGTTCCTCCAGTATCACACAAGTATTCATTTCCGTGAGTGACTTTAATTCCAAGGATGAGGCATATATATTTTCTGGCATGAAATACATGAATTGTTCCTCCTTCATATCTATCCTTCATTTTCTACTGCTGCATTATTCTCTTCACAACCTATAAAGAATCAGTAATACATTATTCACCCCAAACCCAACTTATCCAGTAGTGCTGAAACAAACGTGCACAGAGAAAATACAGCATTTTTTGCAAGGTATGAAACAAGGTGTAGCAAGCATGAAGTGCCGTATGCTCATATCCAAATATGTTTATCCATCCATCCATAATACTAAAGTGATAAAGCTGTAATAGATCAGCTTTTTCTTTAAGTAAAGACACCCAGATGAAGTTATAAAGCAATGAAAAAAGCAGAAAGAGCTAACTGCCAAGTTAAAGTCAAATACGCACTTAAGAAAATCTCACAGTTCAATACATCTGGTAATAATGCAGGTGGAACCATAGCTGGATACTTCACTGGCTTCAGTGGAGAATAAAAATGACCTTTAACAATTCAAAGGGCAAGAAAAACTGGCATATTTAAATGAATCCTACAATAAATAGCATTCCACACATTCTTATTCCCCCAATTTCAGTTTACAGGACCCTTCTTTCATGCCTTAATCCAGTACTGAATTTCTATATTGTCTATGTCAATCTGTAATATTCAGATGTTTCCTAATGCAGTTTATTTTAAAGACAGCAATTATACCTACTGAAGCATAAAAGTCTTAACTACAGCAGTAAAACCATAATGTAGTTGCTTGTTTAGGCAAGAAACATTTCTTATTGTAAAAGAAAAGATGTTCTGTGTTACATTATGCTACTTAGTATAACATGAAAAGAATTGCTAATAGTAACCTAGTGAATATTTTTGATGAGTACTGAGTAAAAGTAAAATTAATTTTGATTTTTTCAGGTAAAAGAATTTAAACTTTGATATTTGTACATATAAGATATTTCTGTTGGTCATCACCATCATTACCAACATCTTCATGACTCCCTATTTTCCCACTTTTCTACACGGTGTCAGGATGACACATTAACTGTTGGTACCTCTTGGTAGAGTACCAGTCTCCTGCCTTCTTTGACAACCATGCCTTATTGCCACAGGTCTTCTATTTCCATCCATCTGCTGGATATCCTTATTTCCTCTTGCATTCTTTCTGTCTTTTCCATATCTTCTTTGCAAATATTTTCTGTTTTCCTGCACATGTGGCTGAACCATAGTATTTTTTCTCTTAACATTCTCACATACTAGAGCTCCCTGGCCATTTCCTCTAATGCCATCATTTTTTCATCTGTAATACAGTATGCATCTGACCACTAGTAACATCATCTCTATCTTCTTCAGTGCTCTTCCTTCACTGCTCATGTTTTTGTACCATATAGTTAAAGAGGTCACACTATTGTCTTGTACACCTTGTTTTCAGCTTTTTCGGAATTCTTCTGTCACCCATTACCATTGACATTATGCCGGTTGGCTGAAGGCCCTTTGATTCTAGCTTTGACTTCCTCATTCAGACTTCCATTCCCCTCGACTACCCCTCCCAGACACTTACTGGTCTGTTGATGTTCAAGTCTATTTTTTTTAAAAATGGCATATTAGGTAGACCTGCAGAGAGATCTATAAGTATAATTGTAATATAAAGGTAGAATAACAAAGTAATTATGAGAAAGGGCACATTTACAGAACTTTCTGCTTCGGATATAGATATATATATATATACATATATATATATATATATATATATATATATATGGGATATGTACTGATCCCCGACAGCAATTTCTGCCGAAGCAGAAATGAGTGAACATACTTAACCGAAGTGCTGTTCACCAAAGCAGCACTTTTGGATAAGTATGCTCATTGTGCTGGTCGCACTACAATGTGGATAAGGAAAAAGTCCCTTTTCCACACAGTAGTTTAACATCAGAGTGAGAATATTAAAGTAGGGGTGTGTGGAGGGTGCAGGGAGGCTTTCCCCCCTGCATAAAAGTAGATTTATTGTTTTTTTTTTTGTAGCACACTTTAACGAAAGTGCTTTTTCGGTGAAAGCGCTTTCGTTAAAATGTGTTCAGTTATTGCGAATTCGGGATGTTGAAGTTTCGTTCAACAGTCCTAGATCTATATATATATATATATATATATATATATATATATATATATATATATATATATATATATATATATATATATATATATATATGGGATTTGTACTGATCCCCGACGTCACTTTCTGCCAAAGCAGAAATCAACGAACATACTTAACCAAAAGTGCTGTTCACTGAAGCAGCACTTTCTGATAAGTATGTCCATTGTGCTGGTCGCACTACGGTGCAGATAAGGAAAAATTCCCTTTTTCCCACAGTAGTGCGACCTCGGAGTGAGAATATTAAAGTATGAGGGTGTGGGGGGTGCAGGGGGGCTTTACCCCCTGCATAAAAGTAGATTTATTGTTTTTTTTTTTGTAACACACTTTAATGAAAGCGCTTTCGTTAAAGTGTGTTTGGTTATTGTGGATTCATGATGTTGAAGTTTCATTCAAGAGTTCTAGATCCATATATATATATATATATATATATATATATATATAGATACACACACACACACACACACACAATATACACACACATATATATATATATACACACACACACAATATACACACACATATATATATATATTATATATATATATATATATATATATATATATATATATATATATATATATAAATAAATAAATATACATATACATATATGTAAACATTATTTTCTTCAGATTGCATTCCCTTGAAAATTTGTGGTTGTATCTCTCTAGTATTATTTGAATATATTTGAAATGTTGTGGATACATATGTGATGCATTTGTATAAATATCAAATATGTGCGGATACATTTGAGATATTTGTGGATACATTGCTGATATATGCAGATACATCTGAGATGTTTGGGGTTACATTTCAAAGATGAATGTTTGCATTTCTGGCTATCATTTTATAGTACTTGCTACAGAATGTTTGTTCAGTTCCTGTTTATATTGAAATTTGTGTAAAGACCAAGCATGGTATGAAATAGCACTTGAACTACGTCAGTTTGCAGATTTGTATTGTTTTCTTTTCATGACATATGAATGTATTACTTTTCCATAGAGGCCTGAAACAAATTATATTAACATCACTAATACACAGCAGTACAAAAGAAAATACAAAGTATACACTTGTTCTAAATTTGTACTTTCAATCGTTTCATGATTATTGACCAGAAATGCAAAAATGAAACATTTTCAACACACATTTAATATACAGACATTCGTTTGCCTTTAGGCCTAAATGTTTAACCTGTATGCAAATTATGTATGAACAGCAGCAAGCAATACCTAATTATTTACTACAAAACAATAACAAATTCACATAGGAAACAAAAATAATGTAAAAAAGTACATTGAGGAGAGAGAGGTCTAGCTTGAGAAAAATAATTGCAATGAATTATCAAAGGATTCACTCAGGAAAACTAAACTTTTTTATGTGAATATTTGAGGGGAAATGTATATAGTTAAGGACTGGATGTAATTTTGATTCTTAAGTCACATGACCATATCCAGTCCTATATAATAGAGGTGGTACTAGTCCATACTATCACTCTTTTGTTCCTATGTGGTTTCTAGTGCTGATAATGCTAAGAGATAAGCTTTTAATTTGTTAAATAGCAAAAATCTGTTATTGCATATGTGTTTGCAACTGACAAAACTGTGATCAGTGTGCTTAGCAGCTATAAATACTGTACAAAACTATAAATACTATTCATACCTTATTAATTGCTTATATTAATTAGTGTCAATCAAACTGTATGTAACTATTACTGTAAATACGTGATCTGCAATAATCTTTGTTAATCAAACTGTATTTATACATTTCTGCACCTTCAAACTTACTTGCTGTACTTTGCATGAGTTTCTGGGTCATGACTGAAAAGGATAGGTATATCAGTTCACCCCCAATAAACAAATGGTAAAAAAGACAAATAAATGTCCACTCTACTTGGAAGCCTTACTTATTTAACTTTTAAACTGGATCCGCTGTAAGGACCTAGTATTCCATTCATCTCTGATTATTTTATGTAACCCCCTACTTATTTTAACTATATTAGATATTCCCCTTCATTCCATGAAATAACCCTTATCTGTTTACTCTTATTTGTCTTCACTTATTGACTTATTTATTTTTTTAACTTCTACTGTATTTCTTCTTCATCTAACTCCTTGTTAGCATTTAGTGTTGTCAGAGAGACAAGAGGCAGAAATAAAGTGTCTATCTATAAAACTAATGGCTATAAAATTTGTTAGATACTTCAATATGCCACTCTTTTGTTTAGTATTGTGTCAAAGCAAAGCATTTAACAGCTTCAAAAAAAACTGTTTTACTTTCTGGACCTGATCTTTGCCAGCCAAAATTGTCCAGAGTTAGTTCATAGCACAAGACTGGATCTTAACAGTTCATAGGTGTCCTTAATAAGCTTTTGTTAAGCACCTCCTAACTGCTGTTAAGATTGGATCTCATGCTAGGGATATCTTTAACAAGTTTATGTTTTTCCTGATTTCAGCGAGTAATCATAAGCCTTCATGCACTAGCCCTGTGATTATGTTTTGAAACTAGTGAAAAGGTAGGTTTGTTGACCACCATTTTGGCATCAGAAATGTGCTTAAGAATTGTAAAGCACTCTCTAAATTAGTATGAGCCTTGCTAAATGGCATTAACAATGCTCAGCACTGTAGCCACAACATCAGAGTAGTGAGAAGCTGTTAAATGCTTCATTCAGAGTATTCCTTTTTTATGTCTTAATGTACCAGCTTCTCAATGCTCTTTTCACTGGTCCCGCTCTGTGTGTTGGCACCTATCCTAACCTGTGAAGTTTTGTGTTCTCAAGAGGGATGTCAAAGGTCAATTCCATGACATCCTTGTCTTCAACACATAACATCTGAGTTATGATCAGAGGCACGATCATGATCCTCTATTTTAAGTACATTTCTGAGATGGGACAAATGCGCCTAACAATCCTGCAATTTTTATATCAGAGTGTAATTGTTGTGTTCCATGCACTAAAAGCATTTATTTATTTATTGATTTATTTATTTGTAGTTTCCAGATTGTTCATCAAGTTAAGCCCAATGTTCAAGCAACACCTTAGGAGAACACCAAAGTAAAGATAACTCCACATGGGAAACATGCCAACATAAAGGTAATCCATTTATATGTGACAGTTTCTGCAGCCTATTAAGAGGTATACCATCATGCAGGTGAGGTTATTGACAATGGAGTGCATTAGTTCTAGACAATGAACTGAGCATTTTCTTTTTTAACAGCAAACATCAAGCATTTCACATTAGAATAGTTTCATGCAAGTATAATGAGTACAAAGTCCAGTCAGAGAACTAATACACTTTCCTCATGGACATGGACATCTCAGGAATAAGACTTTTTTTGAGTCTTGTAGGCAAGCTTAAAATGCATCATCTATGGAAGTGATGTGCCATCTAATAAAATTTATGCAGACTGAAGCCAAATACTCATCTACTTAAAATGTTGACTTCTTGCACACATATAACTTGTGAGTCAGTAATTTAATTTTATTTATGTATTTATTTATCCGTGTGTTTGTTTGTCTACTATTAACCAGGTTGGTAAGTAAATTCATATGGACCATTTTACTCAACAACCCAGCCTTAAATGAAGTTACATTAATACAGCCTGAATATGGTAATGTTATAAAGGGACTTGTTTGTTACATTCAAGTCAGAAATTAGGTTTTGGTAAATGCAGTTATATGAATATGTGAAGAATTTCACAAAAATAAATGTGTCAGTATCGACAGGAAAATAATAAAATTAAGTTCTTATTCAATAAGTACAAGCAATGTAAAGCAGACGGGGTTGAGGCACTCCTGGGAAATCATTGAGAGATGACTCTTTAATGAAAAAAGTCTGGATATTGGAAACAGCAAAAAAGATAAACAAGATACTGCACTTGTTATCTTCTGGGATACCGTAGCTTAGATTTTATGTATTAACCAGAATTTTCTTTTTTTCTTGTGAACCGGTTTTGTATTGTTATGAGAGCTGACTCGTTCTCCAAGGCCTCTGGGAAGGTTTAGCCTGATCTCCAAGTTATTCCAAACTAAGACTGTTAATAAACAATAAGCAAAAAAGTCTTAAAGTAAAAGCATGACTGTTTGTAGACTTCCAGTTCTACAAGAGAGTGTTGTTAAGACTTGCTATTATTGTTCTGTTTGCTCATTTTATTAGACCGAGTACAGACTCACAACTTATCACAATATATAACAATCTACATCATTCAAAATACTGTTTCTCCAGCAGGCAAACAGAAGATAAACACCCTTTGAAGTACATAGCAAACATGTATCAAATTATATGCTTGGCACCCATTGGTTGTAAACATTGGTCAAGATTCCATAGGCTCTGCTGAAGTCAGCAGACTTTGCCAAGTTCCATGCAAGATTTGCAGCAAGCTAAATTAAATGCAAATGTGCCCTTGTCTACTGACCATGACTCAATGCAATGCAGACATAACAAATAATTTGCGATGTCAGCACAACTATAATCAGGTATAGTAAATGCAAATCACAAGGAGAACTCATGCATAAAGTGATATATGGGCATTATCAATGTATGTGTGTAGAAGGTATACAAACTCAATGGAACATGTCAGTAAAGTATGAAAAACACTTTCTGAAGATATTTGTGCATCAGCAATAGTCCCAAAAAGTAATAAATAATTGCAATGTTACAGATATTGTCATACATTTGTGTACAAATGACACAAGCAACACAGTAATTTGCAGCAGTTAAACAGCAGTTAGCACAGGTAAATGACAAAAGTAGGGTTTAATATCACATACCCATCTATATTGTCATTCTAACATAAGATGATAGCCGGCACACTCACAGAAAGGGATACAAACATAAATAACCTGTAAATGTGTATGACTGATCAAAAGACAGTTGTATATGTGCTATGGCACACTATCTACAGGTGAATGACATATACACATTACAACCTTACAATGGGCAACTAATGTGTTTGTGATTTTAAGGGCATCCTGTTGTACAGCTATAAAAAGGAAGGCTGACATATAATTTGTGAACTCTGTCATAAGCCACAAAATTCTAAAAAAAAAATCACAAGGCAATGATGCAATTACGTCCACATAGCCAATGCTAACAGGAGCTAAAAATTGTTGCTAACGTGTGAGGAACACAAGTAGCTGATGGCAAAATGGCAAAGTAGATGTGGGAAGAGGGACACTACAATAAGGATTATAAGCTCAAAGGAAGAGTCAGAGGGGCATGAGAAATTTTCTTTTTTCTTTTTTTTTTTTTTTTTTGTAGCAGGAATAGGCCTCTTTTTTGTTTTTGGACACTAGAAAGTATTAAAAATATGTGAAAAGATGAGGTGGGAAAATTATACAAATATATAACAATTACCACAAGACATGATGGTCAAAGGTCAATAATAAATAAAGGACAGGTAAGGTAGACAAATAGCACACACATTGACTGTACAGCACTGGTGAAGGAAAGATGACAGAGAAGGGATGCAAATCATGCATCCATGGTGCACCTCAACAATACATTATGTACCAATGCACAAAACAGTGATGATACACTGCAAACTGTGTGACAGTCATATCAAAATGAGTCTGGCTGAAGGTAGGAGTGTGTCAAAGAACACTAAATCAGGAGTGCTCGCATTGGTATGTAACTGACAGCAAAGTTCATTATCATCATCCACTAGGCTGTCAGCAGTACAAGTCATACAAAAGCAAGACTTATCAAATCCAGTTAAGCCAATGTAGGAACATAAAAACTAAAGGCAGATTAGATCCTTCAACCCTGTATGCTATAAACAAGCAACTAAGCACAGTGCCAAACAGCAATAGTGCAGTCAAAGTGTAATGTGACTGTTTAATAAACAGATAAGTATGCACTCCACTAGGACAAGAGAATGGGGACACTCCATGCCAGAGGCAATACAAATTGCTTTCAGGTATGCAATGTAGATGTGTGGCATGCAATGGCAGCATACAAGCCAAATATGTAGAAGGCTCATCACACATACCCACACCAATTACATGAAATGTAAAGCACATGGTAATGGATGTACATTGCAAGATAATGCATGAATAATAAAATGCAAAGAATGTATACCTGTGCATTCATAGCTATGCAAGAAGCATGCACATGTCTGGGTAATGCCCAACACACAACATGAACACTTATGGAATCTACTCAATTACCACCACCTTGTGTGTATATGTCTTCCACCTGAATGAAACCTAACACGGTGGCACAATGTCGTATTGTCCCAGTACACCTACATTGCAAGTATGAAATGTTATATGAAGGAGCACATACACACACAGCACACACACACACACACACACGCACACACACACACACACACACACACACACACACACACACACACACACACACACACATACATATGCCATGTATATATGAAACATACAGTTCAAAGCTATGAAAGATATGGAATATGCAGTGACAGCCCATGCTATTGGACTGCAAAGCTGCAGCCCCCCAGCTGTGAAAGAAAGAAAAAGAAATTCAAATAAATTAACTAAACATTTTAAAAAATAAACTGGTTGCTTGCTTAGTTAGTTAGCTGCAAGCGATTGTCTGCGAGTCCGACTGACTCACTGTTAAAGTCCCAGAACTCGGACTGTGGATGCTTAGCAATTTCCAGGTTTTAAAAATAAAAAACTAGTTTCTGTAAATCCTGACTGCTGTAAAAGCAGTATGGATTAAGAAGAGAAGGCATCAGTGTGATGCCCAGAAGTCTATGCGGATTGTAACCACAGTAAAAAGTGGAAGGGGCTCGGACTGCCGCATCTGCAGTCACATACGTGATGCGGATGGCTGGATGGTTACTGATTGGTTCACGCTCTCTTCCCACGCTTTGTGTGCTGGGAAAAAGAGAGTGAGAAACTGTCAGCAGGTAGTAGCGCTTTATGATCGGAGGGAGACTTGGAGTTCATTCGTTCGGACAGACAGTGACTGAGACAACAGAGCAGTGCACCTTTGACCTGGCTAGATTCAAATGGAAACAGGTGAGCTCTTCAACTGTAAAGGGGGGAAGGGGGAATTATAGCAGGAGGCTAGTAGTATTACTGAAAGATTGTGATACCAACAGTCTAATTTTTCATGATAATGCTTTTTTAAATAACAGTTATAAATACCAAGAATATTTTTAGAGGGTCATCTTAGGTGACTCTTTTTGACTGGCATTATTTATCTCAGTATAGGATAGTGGGTGGGTGGGCTGGTCAGAGAAACCCTACCTAGATGGCAGCAATATAGACTTCCTGTCAACCCAGCCAGCTCCTTCCTGTTGGTTTAAGGTTTCACAACAATACAGGACAATCTTTTCTTTCTTAAAATTAATTGTAGACACCTGTCTTCTTTTAGTTTATTTTTTATTACAAATTAGCCTGATAGACTCCCAACCTCCCTCCCCTACAAATGCTGAACTCCTTTGCTCCAAACTTCAGATTAATAAGAACAAAGCAATGTACATTATGTGTTGCTACATCCCTCCCGGGAAAAATATAAATACACTTGAAAATATCCTTAGCTGGCTCTCTTCTACCATCCCACAGGAAACTATCCTTTTAGGTGATCTCAATATTGATTGGAACTCCTGCTGTTCCACTAAACCTACCTCTCTCATAAACCTCTACACGTTCCAACAAATCATAAACTTCCCTACAAGAATACATAAACCTACCAAGAAGCAAAGTATTCTTGATTGGATACTTGTAAATAACAATCCCCTTGCATATAAAACAGGTATACTCCCTGACAATATTAGTGACCACCTCCTTACATACATTTCCAAACAAAAACATAGTAGTCCTACACAGTCAGTATATCAAACTATACGCAGTAAGAAAAATTTCAGCCTTCCCAATTTCCTCTTAGAACTTAAAGCTTGCAACTGGGCACCTCTCAAAGACCTTCCTCTCGATGAAGCAGTCACTTATTTCAATAATAAATTCCTCCAAATTCTGGACAGCCATGCCCCATCTCGCCAAATTAAAATAAGGTCCAAAGCAGCTCCATGGCTTTCGAAAGAAACCAAGCAAAAAATGATACTAAGAAACAAACTTTGGGCAAAATGGAGAATCACAAAAAACCCCACTGACCACCAACATTTCAAACACCTTAGAAATACCACAAAGAAACTTATACTCCTTGACAAAAAAAACTTCTACTTTAAATTTCAACAAAACCCCCAACAGAACCCTCAAAAATTTTGGTCTGGAATCAAGAAACTCCTATACCCTGGAAACTCCAAAACACCCACCCCTGCCAACCTAGCTCAGACCCCTCCTAATAAAATTGCTGACACCTTCAATAACTTCTTCTCAGAAACAGTCACCTCTCTTGCCAACACCTTAACTCCACCCACAACCCCTGGACTTAACACTCCTAATAATAAAACACCCTCCTTAATGTTGAACACAGTATCAACAGCCTTCATTTACAACCAACTCCAAAAACTTAAACCTTGTACCCCCTCAGCAGACAAACTGCCAGCAGAGTATCTGCAGCTAGCTGCAGAGGTACTAGCATTCCCAGTCTCCATCTTAATAAACAGAACCATAACCGAATCCACTATTCCATGTCTCTGGAAAATCTCCCATATCATCCCTTTACATAAAGGGGGAAATACAACTGAACTTTCAAACTACCGTCCTATAGCCCTACTCTCTCCTCTAGCTAAAATCATTGAACGATGTGTCCACCAACAATTTCTAGAGCACCTTCTCCATAATAACCTACTTGCTGACTCACAGCACGGTTTTAGACCATTCCATAGTACCACCACTGCTCTTCTCTCCTTTACAGACTCCATCAACAAAAATCGTAACAATAATCTATACTCATCTGCATTATTTCTTGACCTCTCAAAAGCATTCGATATGGTAAATCACCATCTTCTGATTGATATGCTTAAATCCCTTTCTCTTGACACAATGGCTATTCAGTGGTTCAACTCCTACCTGTCAAATAGACAACAAGCAGTTCTCTGGGACAGTCATTTATCCTCCCAGCTCCCAGTCTCCATTGGAGTCCCACAAGGCTCTATTCTAGGTCCCCTCCTCTTCTCCATCTTTATTAATAACCTGAATACCTCCCTCCCATCCTCCACTTGCATTCAGTATGCAGATGACTCTACACTTATCTGCACTGCAATGTCTCCTGCTGAACTACATTCATGCACCCAAAATGTTTTTACTGCAGCAGAAAATTGGTTCAAACACATCTGTCTCCTCCTTAATCCTAAAAAGACTAAGTTACTATTGATTACTCCAACTTATAAGTCCATCCCAATTTCCTTTACTATTGTCTCTAACAATGGCACGCTTATATCACCCGACAGCACCACAAAACTGCTTGGTGTCACAATAGATAATCAACTAAACTTTGATGCTCACATCAATCTAACTATAAAAACAATTAACAAAAAAATAGGTGCTCTCTATAGACTTAAACAATTTCTCAGACCAGAGACTAGGATATCTTTAGCTCAAACACATCTCATCTCAACACTACTGTATGCCTCTCCAACCCTTATTAACCTATCAAAAATAAACCTATCAAAACTAGCCTCATCCTACCACAACATTATCAGGTTTGCTACAGGTGCCCCATATCAGACTCATCATTGCTTAAATCTCAGACAGCTAGGTTGGCTTGAACTACAAAATCTCATTCTACTTCAACAACTGACTATTACCCACAGGATACTCCATTTCCCTTCTAATGCACCTATTCTTAATACTCTTATTTCCCCCTATAAGAATCTCACTACCCTACGATCAGCTAATAAACTCCTAGTAGCCACATGTAAATCTCAGAACAAAGCAGGTGACTCCCTTTTCTCTAATGCTGTGGGTACACACTGGAACAAGCTCACTAGTGAACTTACTACCTTGACCTCAACACCCCTTTTCAAGAAACATTTAAAGACCCACCTCAAATCACACTGGCTCTGCCCTTGCTCTTCTCCTGACTGACTCTTGTTTGCTACTTCCACATCTTTTTACCTCTTTAATAAATTACCTCTATCTGCACTGGACACACCCATCATCTGGACAAGTATTATTTCTCCTTCTCTCACACTGCCTTGTCTCCAGCTGGCTTATATCACTGCTCCCATCACTACAATTCTTCCCGTTGACTCTCTTCAGCTTGTGACTTCCTCTTTCTTGTGATTTTACCTCCTATTACCACTACTTACTTTGCTTATGTTTTACCTCCTATCACCTCTACTTACTTTGCACTACCTAATGCCTTGCACAGGTAGTATTTTTTAGTTTTTTTTCTTCATGATAGGTCAAGTCCAAGTCCAGATGCTAAAAAAAAAAAAAAAAAAAAAAAAAAAAAATTTTCAATTCTGTATTTAAATACTGCTGTTGTTGCTGTGTATTTTTGATTCACTAATTGCTTTTCTGTTGTTTTGTATGCTAATTAGTTGCTAACTCCTGCTTAGTAGTTTAGTTATCCTCTTGTATATATTTTTTTCTGTGTGTTACCGTAGACTGTTACAGTGGAGCTTTTCTCCTCGGGCCTCTACTGAAAATGGACATGTATCCAGTTAGACTAGCCCGGTCAACAAATGTAAAATAAATAAATAAATAAATACATTTATTAATACCTTGCTTCCTTATTGTCATCACTTGCAAGGGGTACAACAAAATTAATGATCAGTTACCAGAAAGAAGTGATTAACTTAAAACATTAACACTGTTTCTAATTTATTTTTATATCAACACTGCTGTTTGTAAGAAATTCTTGTACATGAGATAATGAGATGTAAAATGGGTTTGGCATGCAGGCATACTCAATGTGTATTGCACTGTGGCCATTGTCTATGCATCAGTACACAAGAACTGCATTATTGATGAACAGCTTACAGTGCATCACATTGTACATGATATTCTTTATTAGTGCACAGGGTAACATTGTGCCCAATATAAATGCTGATTTTTTTATAGAAAAAGGGGAATGAGTTTAAAATTATAAACATTATAAATATTCAGCTTTACATTCAACATTAATTTAATGTTGAATTTAAAGTTGAATATTTATAATGTTTATAATGCAATTTTTCATAGATGGGCAGGATTTTTAAATGAAGAAAAGATGGCATAGAACATGACCCATTCTTATTATTAGAACATTTCCCTTTTGGGGGACTTAGACTTCCTGTTTTGTGGATATACTGATCTGGCAGTGTTAAAGTTCATTCTTGTGCTGTATTCCTTCCTAGTAGCAATGCTTCTACAAGATGTTTCCTGGAGCTTCAAGCCTAGAGGTGTGTGACTCTTTTTTGACCCATTTTGACATTTTTTTAGTCTTCATTCAGCCCTTCACTCTCTTTCGCAGTTGTCTGTCACTGATTCTAGGAAGGAGATGTTAATGTCACTACTGAGGCTGGGGGTGGGTGGGTGAGATTTTCTATTAATGTAACAGAGATAGAACTTGAATGGAGTGAAGTATGCAATGATAGCTCATACAAATCACAAACTTGCTCTGTTGCTTGTGCCTACAAGATGGCTGTTGCAGCTGTCCTTTCCTTGATCTCTGGCATTAGCCACTCAATCCTTCCTTCAGAGTGGCTTCCTTCAGAGTGGCTGCCTCTAACTTGCTAGTCATTCTTAAGAGTTCTGAGAACACAGATGGATTCCTGGTGGCAGTGCCAGTGGGTCAGGTTAGTTGTTAGTTTTGATTTCCATCCCTCGGCCATTCCACTCATTTCCCTGTCTGTCAGATGGACGCATGGAGACAGTTAAGGTGTTTCAGTCTTTGAAAGAGCACCTTCTGCTCAGGTTTTCTCTGAAGTAGCTGCTATGGTTTATATTAGATATTTTGGTGGTTAGTCTCCCTGGCTCCAGGATAGGGATGATCTCAGAGGAGTCATTGTGTTGCTTCAAGGTGAAAAATGACTTGATGACTAATAGTCTGGTGGTGGTACTGCAAGAACCAAAACCATGTATGGTCTGATAGTGAGAAGGGGATAGGAAAAAAAGTAATTTAGATGTTTATTCGTTTGCAGTTTGAACTGCCTTCATTTTTAGCTTATTCCAGTAATAGTCCTTGTGTACTAGCATATAGCACAACTTGATTCTTGGAAAAATAACTTTAGGTCTTTACTATTTGTTTTCTTGAGTACTATTTTTTTTCTTGAGTATACAATTTCCTTATGTTAGTTACTACTGCACATTCTTATTTTTATTTTCTTGTCTTTCAAGTCCCAGGGATGCTATTTGCCTCTGCTGGCCATTTATTTCTGCAGTGCATGGCAGCTGGATAGCAGGCCCCCTCCCCATGATTAAGTGGGGAGTGTGCTGTACCCATTTCCTCTTATGACAGATTTTGAGTTCAGACTTTATATCCTTTAGAAAAATTATGCTAAAGCAGAACCCTGTAGGTAGAAATTTACAAACTTAATGCTGTTGTTGTGCCTCAACCACAGTTCTAAACATTCTATGCTTTTAGAGTGTTGAAGTTTCTAAGAGATGCTCAGAAAAAAATGTACTCATTTGGTTACACTGAGTATGACAACCTACACCTCTGTAAAATAAATATTTAAAATATGGCTTTGAGTCTTTGCCCCCTCCATTAGTTTTGATTTTTGTCCTGAATTTGTACGCTAAATGGTGGACATTGGAGAATATACTAAACTGGCTAATGAATAACTATCCACAAGAAACTATAATTATGAGTGATGTTAACATTGATTGGTACCTATGCTCTAATGATAATAACCCCACTAACATCAACCTTCATGGTTACTCACAAACTATTACTACATCCACCAGAATGGGAAACTCTAAACAAAAAGAAAGCATTCTTGATTGGATCCTTATAAACAGTCACCCTCACACATATACGTCCGGAACCCTGCCTAATGAAATTAGTGACCACCTTATCACATATATTACTAAAAATAAACCAGACCACTCCACTGTCCCAGTCTTTAGATCTATAAGAAACAAAAAAAACTTTGACCTCATAAAATTTAAAAATGAGCTGCAATCTTGTAACTGGACACCACTCAAATATCTTCCCCTAGATGAAGCAGTAGAACATTTCAATACCACCTTTCTATCCATACTAGATACCCACGCCCCCAAAAGACTCATCAAAACCAAAACAAAGATTGCCCCTTGGCTCTCAACTGAATCTAAACTTAAAATAAAACTCAGAAATAAAGCTTGGAATACCTGGCGTATAACCAAAACAATCCTAGACCGTACGAAATTCCAACAACTAAGAAATGCAACAAAAAAAGCCATAGTAGCAGACAAAAAAAACTTTTATTGTTTATTACAGAATAAGCACCATAATAACCCTCAGAAATTCTGGGCAGGCTTGAATAACCTTCTCCACCCAGGTAAATCATCCACTCCAACTCCTGAAACAGCAATGGATAAAGACCCCATAGAAATAGCCAATACCTTCAATATGTTCTTTACAAACATTATCAAAACCCTAGCCAACCAACTATCCTCTTGTAACCAACCGATCATGGATACATTACCACAACCTGTAAAGACCTTTTTCCTAAAAAGTGTCCCTACATCTTCAATAAGAGCCCTTTTACAAAAACTTAAGCCATCTACCCCCTCTGCAGATCTACTCCCAGCAGAATACCTTCAAAAAGCTGCAGATGTTATAGCCTATCCAGTTTCTATCCTCATTAATCGAACTTTCTCGGAGTCAATAGTACCAACTTTATGGAAAATATCCCATGTTATACCACTCCATAAAGGAGGGACAGCCACTGAATTATCTAACTATAGGCCCATAGCGTTAATGTCCCCATTAGCCAAAATTATGGAAAGATGTATGCACAAACAGCTACTCCACTATCTTATCCATAACAACCTCCTAGCCAACTCCCAGCATGGTTTCAGACCCAAACACAGTACCACAACTGCCCTTCTCTCCTTCACTGACACAATAAACCATAACCGTAATGACAAGAAAGTGTCCTCTGCCTTATTTCTAGACCTATCAAAAGCATTTGACATGGTCAACCATCAACTACTCATGGAAACCCTAAAAATCTCTACCTGGATAACTTGACACTAGACTGGTTTAAAGCCTACCTCTCAGACAGGAAACAAGCAGTATTGTGGCAGAATACTCTCCACTTTACTACCAAATACCATTGGGGTCCCTCAAGGGTCCATTTTGGGGCCACTTCTTTTCTCGGTCTTCATTAATGACCTCCATACAGTCATTCCTGAGGCCACCTGTATCCAATATGCGGACGACTCAACACTGGTTTGTTCAGATACATCTCCAGACAGACTACTAACTAAAACCCAAAACTGCTTCACCAAAGTTGAAAACTGGCTATTAGGACGACAGTTAATCCTAAATCCTAAAAAAACTAAATTATTAATCTTTCAACCAACTCATAAAAATCATCTTATTGATGTCTCTTTAACATCCAAAATGGTACTATCATCTCCCCAGACCCCCACACGAAATTGCTAGGAGTTACTATTGATAATAAACTGAAATTCGACATGCATATCAACCTGTCCATCAAAACAGTAAACAAAAAATTAGGATCGCTATATAGAATTAAAAACTTCCTAACACCAAGTACTAAAGTCACCATTGCCCGAACACATTTGCTCTCCACCCTTCTTTATTCATCTGCAATATTCACCAATCTTAACAAAACCATACTTGATAAACTATCCAGCTCATATAATCATATAGCTAGATTTGCAGCAGGAACTCCATACAGGACCCATCATTGCACCAACCTAAAAAACCTAAAATGGATTGAACTCCCCAACCTTGTTAGAGTTACCCAACTCACTGAGGTACATAAAATTCTCAAAAACAGCGACAATTGTCCTTCACTTCAGAACCTAGTCCTTCCATACTCTAATCTTAACAGTCTACGTTCTGAACAGACCACTCATAAAGATGGTCAAAGCTTATAATACTGGAGGAGATGCACTCTTTCCAAACGCCGTTGGAAAAGTCTGGAACTCTCTTCCCACCAGTATTCTTTCCTCTACCTCTCTACCCCATTTCAAGAAACAACTGTTTCACCACTATCAGAAGCACTGGCTCTGCCAATGCTCACCTCCTGACTGACATTTCCTAGTCTCTATTATCTACTTGAATTTGTCCATTGTCATCATTTTTTTTATTTCCTTATATGCATTGGTAACAAATGAATTCTGCAATCTGATTGTTTGTTTGACTTTTTGACTTTTTCACTCTCTGTAATTTTATAACTTTGGAAATGTCTGTATTTTGTATAATGATGGAGCTTTTCTCCCCGGGCCTCCGCTGAAAAAGGACATTGTATCCAGTCGGATTTTTTCCCGGTTAACAAATGTAAAAAAAAAAAAAAAAAATGTTAACTTAAGACCAGAACATTGTAAATTCATAATAATTTATAAAAGGTCTGCAGACAATAAATGCTATAAACTCGACGGAATTTGATTCTGTTGTGCTTTTCATGCTCAAATGTTGACAAGCACTTTGCTTATATAACATATTATTATATAGATGAAAACTGTCTTGAGTCTTAACTTAGATGGCAAAGTACTAAATTAATGATGTTCAGACCTCTCTCTCTCTTTCTCTCTGTGTGTATAGATTTTCTCAGAATATCCAGATTTCTTCATCACATTTTTCATACCCTTCAGAAAATCCATACTAATGCAAAACCTACTTTTCTATTAACTTTCAACGTTTGTAAAAGCAATATTTTAAAAATCATCCTTATTTTTGGGCCTTTGTCCCACATTTTTTTTAGGTCCTTGTCCAGATTTCTTACTCTGAGGTTGAGAGTATGACAAATGTTCAGGACCATCACCATCAGCCAGAGACATTACAAAATGTGACATACTTGTTGTAACCCACTCCCCCAGGTAGTGGGATGTGTCCAAGCAAGGCAAGGAGCAGTTATGCAATAAGTGTGCAGAGTATCCCCCCATCCAAGGTAAATACAAGTACAGAGGCTTTTCATCTGTCCTTGATTTTGCAGAATGTTCTGGTTTTCTGTCATATTTTTATACTGTTGATTTATGCTTCTTCTTATTCAGAAAATGCATGTCGTTGCCGTGCCTATTGTTCTGTGTTTAGGCAGCAGTGCTTTAATGACCATCAGGTAAGCTTGTCTGAGACTGTAAGATGCAAGTAAGCTTTAATAAGCATACTGTTAAAGAATTACCAACATTGAAAGCATTTTGCTGCAATGCAGATAATATTTACATAACTAGATAATGTATAAGCCTTAGGTATTGAAATGCATATGACAGTATTTGTAATAAAGGACAGGATTACAGTATTTTCAGAAGCTCATTACATTTGTTGGAGACTTGCAATCATCTTTGCAGGCTTTACTCATAAACTAAACAGAATACCAATCTATCATGTGTGGTCCATAACCTGTGCAGTAATCCTTTAAGCAATTTATCTTGAGCTTGTTTCTTGTTTGCTGTTCATTTTTTTTTACTTTGATCATGTTTTCCCCGTGAAACAAATAGATAGTTTTCAGGCAGCAGGACTTTTTTGGATAAGAAACATTTTTACAAGTGGGGGTATCACAGAGATTGTTATTTTCAGCATGTTACTTGGTACTTTATAAAGCTGAATATAAATCATAATTAGAACTGCAGTGCAAGGAGAAGTGGTTTGAGCTGAGTGCTGCTTGTTTTTTATACTTGATTTTGACTGGCATTCCAGAAATGTATTTAAAAAGTAATTTATTTTTTCATGCCTCACAATCCTTTTGTTTCCATCTAGATATTAAGTAAGCTGTCATGTAGCCAATGCATTGGAATATATTTTTCTTCTTCTCCACTTCACTTTGTCTTGATTGGACTACCTGTATATATACATGTAACAATGTGCTGTGTAGAGTATTCAGCCTGCACCTGAACATTTATTTCATGTAAATTGGTAAGCATGGCCATCATTGATCCCACTGTACCATAGCTCTGCCACTTTCTAGTTGGTCACACTCCTTCCAAGTGGCCCCACCCATTCAGCTGTCTCCTGCAGCCTCCCTTTGATTTGAAGTCATCAGCCACCACTGGGAATATGGACAACATATGTCCACAGTAATAAGCAAGTGTAGGCATAAGAAAGCACAGAGAAAAACAGCAAAAAACATAGCTAAGTAAATAAATTATATGTGTGTTTATCCCCAACACAAGATGGACTAGACATCTTCAGTAAGGTATATTGAAGAAAATAGCCAATATTTGGCACATGCGTAGTGTACTTTGATGATAGCTATAAATGCATCTGTGTACAAATGACACAAACAACACAGTGATTTGCAGAAGTTAAACAGTGTAAGTTCTTTCTGAAGTGTTCTCAGGTCATTGTTACTTATTCCATCTCCTCCCTGTGCTATATTTGGATCCAGTTTGCACCGTTTTTTTTCAATATAATCTAATTTGATTCTAGTATCTGGGGTTACCTGGATGTCACTAGGAAAACTTACCACCCCTTTTGTGGAGCCAAACTGTTTTGCATAAGATTTGTTAAATATATCTATAACCTTTTGTGTCTGAGAATAAATCTTAGAATATGCACACAGTTTAACAATTTGTGTATCTTTACTCCTTCCACATCTTATGTATCTATAAAAAGCTTTCCTATTATGCTCAATATCTTTATATAAATTTTCTTCAAAATTTTCTTGATCTTGTCTAACACTATGCTTAATCTGTTGATACAGCTTGTTTATTTCAGTTTTCAAAGTTGTAGTTCGACTGCTCTTCCATTTCTTATATTTTTTTGTCTCTCACTTTAATCAGGTATCTTGTTCTTATGGAAATATACCCCAGATATTATGTGCCTAGATCCTGATGTTAAACATTTGTTTGACTTCTTGCACTCAAGCAATTTCTCTTTCAAAACTTTTCACATTTCACCTGGAGTTTTTCCACTGAACACCTAACTCCGGTTAGTTTTATATAGTAACTGTTTTGCTTCCCTATAATCTTTAATTAACTTTCTGTGCATTGGCTTAGATTTCAGTTTGGCAGAATTATCTAGCAACAAAATATCCGTAATAACCCCATGATCACTGCACATCAATGGTGGTAAAACTTGACTTGAAATTACAGTAATTTCTTTGGGAACACAAACAAAATCTAGTATATTCCATTCCCTGGTAGGTTGTTTTACAATCTAAAGCATTTGTTGTTCCTGAATATACTCTGTGAATAATTTTTTTACTAATGTTGTTGAATCAGTACTATTCCAATCTGTTTCTGGTAAATTTAAGTCCCCAGCTAATATTATTCTTCCCTCCTGTGTTTCATGTAAGAAATGTATAAATTCCTCTAGATCATCTGCACATGACTTTGGTGGTCTATACACTCCAACAATTGTTATATTTTCCAGGGATGTCTTTATTGTCACAGTTACACAGTCTATAGTATTGGTGTTATCACTGAACATATAGTAATCACAGGTCTCATAGCTATCTTTATCTTTAATCCCTATCATAACATCTCCACCTGATTTTTTGTTAGAATGTCTGTTACAATAAAAACATTTATACCCTGTCAGAACTGGTTTCCAGTCATTGTTCTTTAACCATGTTTCACAAACAATAACAACATCAATCTTGTGGGAATGTAGCAAATTTTCTAATAAAAATACTTTATTATTAATGCTCCTAGCATTAACAACCATTAGAGATGCATCAAATATTGCTGTCTGTCAACTGTTACATTTTTGACCTGGCAAAAACCTTGCTAGTGTTTGTCAAATATTGCAAAATATCTGCTGCAAAAATTCTCTTCCCTGATCTAGACAAATGCACATCATCCTTTCTGAACACGTGTACCCAAAAGAAGGCTTGGATGCTCTACACATTTCCATTTTTTTTAAAACAGGACATTTTTTCCATGTAGGTGTTTATCCAAAAAATATTTTCATTCACAGTGACCTGACTTTCCTTTCTAGAGGTGATTTGGGAAAAATATGTCCTAACACCAGTACAAGCTACACTATCTAGGAGGGCTGTCAGTTCCCGACTAACAGTCAGAGAATCTTTGTTGGTGACATCATTTGTACCAACATGAATAAAAACAGATCCATACTTCCTTACATTAAGGTGTTCCAAGGCTTGTTTCACATCTTCTATTTTTGCTCCTGGCAAGCATAACACTATTCAATGTTCATTATCATCTCTGCAAATATAAGTATCAGTTCCTCTAATAACTGAATCTCCAATTACAAGAATATCTTTGCTGGCCATCTCTGAAGAATCTTCAGCTTCTAATACAGTCATTTCTGCTCTATCAATTGTTACAAAAGATAGAGCTTCATCACCATTAGTCTTATTAATCCCCTGCTTTCATTGTGTATTAAATTCTCATCCAGCTGGCATTGTAAACCCACAGCTTGAGCCATGCAGTCAACATCTGTCTTTCTCTTATTTTTTCTTACAGTAATGCTTTTCAATCCTTCCACATTTAGTTTTGATTTCTTCCTTTCACCTGCCCCTTGTCTCTTTTTCTGCCTTTTCCATTGGAAAGGTGATGCTTTTTTCTGTAGACTGAAGGATTTCTGATAGACAGATATCTTCATTCCCTGTAACCTGTGTGTTACATATCAAAGCCGAATCCTTTTTACTATGTATTTTCTTTCCTTTACAGTCATTAGTCAGTTTCTTTTTCTTCCTTGTTTTTTGTTTCCTTCTAAGCAAACTGGATCCTCAGATTGCTGAGTACTTACATCCACAATTCCATAGTTCTCAGGGACCTCATCATGTTTCATAGGAGTTGAATGTTCTTTGCAGAAAATAGATGCATCATTTCCTAAATCTGTTCTATTTGTTCTATGCCTAACATTATTTAGTTCATCAGTCCAGTCATTAATATATGATACAACAGTTCTCCAAGCCATGCCAATTGCACATGTGCAATCATCATCATTAAGTTGAGAGCTTCTAACAATGGTAAGCAAATCATCCAGCTTTTGACACAAGGAACAAAGATCACCAGTGTTATCAGCTGTTACCTTTAAATATGCATAGCAGTTATTACACTGTACAAGATACTTGTGCATTAGCAAATCATTAATTGCATATTCATTTAAGGAATCCATATTCAGCTTTAAATTAATAAAATATTGCAAAGGAAAAAAAATTACACAAAGTCAATAGCAAAGAATTCCAAGGAACTTAAAATCAATGTCTAGGAGTTGGCTGACCATAATAGGAATTAAAAGACAACAGCGGCATTCAGACCTAAAACAATATAGCAATTAGGAGTGCAGTTAATAATACAAGCCAAAAGTGCTAAACCAGCAGCTATGCTAAAATGTAGTAATTACATCCCCACAGTTGGTGTCTACCCAGTCAGATAATAGCACAAAGTCATATCAAATGCACAGTGACCTGCATTAATGTTTAAAGTTCTCTGATTCAGTCAATAAGTAGTGCATGTGGACACGTTAATGAATACCTAAGAGAAATCTCACAAAATATACATTTTATGATCATTGCAATGGACGTGCATATCCATCAGTTTTAAGAAATACTCTGTATAGCACATTTTCAAAGAAATATGGATAATGGCAACATTTATGGACATCAGTGTGACCTATGGACTGTAAGGATTAATGCACTCCAAAAATGAAATAAGTATACAGATTACTGTCCGAGTCAGTACACTGCTTTGCAAAATAATTATATCAAGTAAACAAAATCAAAATGCATTGTTTATATATTGTGTATATCATGGAATTAGTAGGATTTGATCCTACAAATAATCAATCTGCATATAATACATTGCCTAACCAGTTGAGCTTATACACAGCAAAGTACTTTTTCATTGCAGAGGATCTTTTCTGAATGAGAGGTGGTAACATTTGGATATGCAGAATACTTGCATTCCTTCATAACACCTGATGTTACTTAAATCCTGCACACCTGCTTGTTTTGTCCACCTAGTATGTGGATGACTTCTGTATGCTTAGTTAGATGTCCATCAGTATTTAAATATAACAGTTTAATTCCATTAAGAGTTCATTAGTCATATTCATGCACATATTGCATATCAAATAGCTGCGGACCAGACTTCATCTAACCACATATGGTAAGTAAATGTTAACAGTTAGCAGTGTGAGGTATGGTGTGGACTTTGGCACTTATTGTAGGCGTGCAGCGACTGGAGTTGAACTTTACTGGTTCTGTTCTGCAGGTCATCCTGGTTTCTGCAATGTAGTTAATTGTATCGATGTTGGACATATGTGCCTGTCCTGAGGATCCCTACATGTCTTCAGAGCTCCCTTGCAAACCAGTTCATGATGTTGATCTGTGAAAAATTCCTCAGGTGTTTTCATATCCTCCACTTATGTCCAACATAGACAGACATTATCTGGAGGGTCTCCTCATCAGTCCATTTGGGGGCCTGTATACTCCACAGCCTCCTCTTAGTCAACATTTTCTTGAATGTTTTGGATGGTTGATGGAAAAATGCATTAAAACAATTGGTCACTGAGATGTCACTCAGTTCGCAGGTAGCAATGGTATGACAGGAAAATGTATCAATACCGCATTTGAAAAGTGGCACATATAGGGTGTTAGCAGACTACTGGTGACATGAGGCATGTGTTACTGATGTTGACATGCATTGATAAATATTGGGCATCTCTGCTGAGGACTGTAGACTTACACAAAGCTGTTGGTTAATGCACTGAGATTTGAGAACGTAAGCAGACGTTTGCTGATCAGATTCCAAAACAGTGTATGCTAATGAACCTCATTAAACATGTATGGTGCAAATGGTACTTAACAGGTGCTTGCACTGGGGTAACCTCAGTGTCAGGTATAGCTTCCTGACTACTATTATCCAAAAGGTAATCTATCATGACGTCAGTTGTTTGTACTACATTTGTAGAATACAATGTCCATAATCACACTGTTATGTTCGTAGTGTTCTAACACATATTTCATGTGTTTCTTATTTGGGAAATTCTCTGAACATAAAATATGCCAGTTATATAAAGGATGGGAGTAGACTTCCCTAGAATGCATGCATACATATACATGCCCATCATTATCAGGGATGTTTTCCCCATATGTAGTTGTATGACTCAAGAAAACCAGCCCAGATGAACTTTGAATGCAGATGAAATGCACTCATATCCATCAGTAAAACAGATTCCCTTGTATGTCTAGTAGGTTTGCAGATAACAACGAGTAATTGGATTGTCCACACATTGTATATTTGAGGTCTGATTTATAGATATTCACTGATACTTACTCATACAGAGCTAGCTGTTATACCATTCAATGGGACTCATGGAAACTCAGGATGGCTTAGTATTTAACTTGTTTGTTGTCATCACATTTAGCCATGACTTCATAACTGTTCATTTTTGTATAAGCAGATCTTGTTTTGCCTTGGCATTTTAACACATTCAGAAAGAAATATCATTTAACATATTATGAAGGTCACATTTGTGCTGATATTTGTCACCAACTACAAATACATTTCTGATGTATCCCACATGCTTAATGTGTTTTTTGCAGTTGTACCTGGATGTACATGTAATTGTGACAACACAACATTTTGCATTACTGAAGTTGTGGTGCAATGGTTATGTTGTTAGCCCTTATTTATCAAAATATCCACTGGCATGGGTTCAAATCCCCCTCTCCATTTATGACATATCCTAAAATGTAGATTGGATCAATGGTAGTGCACATGCATGTTGGTTATAACACATGTGGATCAGCTATTCAGGCATGTTCTTTTCACTTATCTGCACATAATGGTAATATAGATTACACCGATTGGTTTGTATATCAATGCACTATGCATGAGAGAGATGTGGCATTCAATTAACTTATGCTTTAGTCATTGACATGTCATTATGTGGACATCTGTATAAAATCTGATATGTGCATATTACCCTTTCTTTCAGAAGTTTAGCCATTATAGGCAGCAGGGAATCTTCTTGGGCTAGGCTTATATAGGCTCCAGGACCATTAGCCTAGTACAAACCTATGAACCTATGAACCTATAATTGTTCCACAAGGGAAAATGAAATTGTTATATAGGTTTTGGCAAGCATACTCAAAATTTGCTAAGTAGGACAGGCAATATTGAATGAAGACAACAATTGTGGAGGGATATTGTCAACACGATAAAATATGTGGGTGGACACAACCATTCCAGAGAGGCCTGTTGGCAATGTTGCTCCAGCATGATCCTCCATGCAGTCAGCAGACTCCATCGTTATGAGAGGAAGAGGAATACCACTGAATGTAGGGCACCATTGCCTCTCCTAGATAACATAACAATGTCCCTGGCCTCCCAAAATAGAACACACCATGATCATCATATACAAGGGGAAGTATTGAGGCAAGTGTTCCAGGTCATACAGGTATGTCCGAAATTTACAAACACTGAAGCATAATCCAATTGTCATTCAAGGTCATTCACTGACACATCTTAACTTCTTATTTTATAACTGTTGCAGCAGAAAAATTATGTCATGTACAGCAAAACTCTCCAGATGCAGATGCAGATAGTAAGTGTTATAGCATGTTATATTATCTAAACAATGTAGATAACATGATCAGCAGAAAGTTTACTGTTGTGTGTTTCAGTTGCATAGGCCCATCAACACGACTGAGGAATATACTTGCCTGTTGTTTGTGTTGTATTTTAACCTATCCTTGCACCAGATGATGCATTCAGCAAAAAAGCACAGAATGACCTGGTAGTGTTGTTCATATGGTTGCTATGGTGCAACACTGTTTAACACAACTGTGACCCTGGATATTATTATTGACTTGTGTCCTTTATCATGTATTTTATCTGGGCAATAGCACCCCTTGTCAAATAAGTGTCACTGTAGTCTATTAGTGTGATCAGTAACCTTTGTGTGCTTCTGCCTCCTGTTATGGCTGAGGTGAATACTCACCTTTCATTTGTGTCCCATTTTTACCCATAGGTACATCTTTACACCAAATGGTGTGTTCGTCACAAATGCAGACAAGGTTGTTGACAAGGTTTCTATAGTGCAACACTGCTTAGCACAGCTGTGACCTTGATATTATTGTTAACTTAGTTCGTTTTACAGACACCTCATCTGGGCACCAGCACTGCTTGTCATGAAAGTGCTTTTGTAATCTGTTAGCGTGAAAAATAGCCTTAGTAGGCCCCACCTGCTGTTATGACTGAGGAGTACACTCACCTGTTGTTTGTATTTCATTTAACCTACAGGTTCCACTTTATGCTGAATGATTCAGTTCTCAACCGTGGAAAATAGAGCTGGTAAGGTACTCTACATGGTTGCTATAATGGGAGCGTATCTAAACAATCCTATCTTGGTTTGAGATTTGTTGTGGAGTTGACTGGTAAGAGAAGTTGTATTTGAATTTATATTTTATTTTTACCACTGTTTTTACCTGTTTGTAGAAAGGAAGGAATAGCTTTTGGACAAGGAGATTTACTTTGATTTATATTTTGTTTTACCATTATTTTTTTACTGTCGGTTGTTAGAAAGGGATAGGTTTTAGACAGGCAAGCTCTAGCCATCCCAATAGGCCTAGTCAGTTGTAGATTCACAGACTGCTGAGAGAACAATGGAGACTTTATCTAGACAATCCTATCTTGGTTTGTGATTTATTGAGTTTTACTGTTAAAAAAAGAGTGACTGCAAGCAACAGCGTGCATAAGCTACTGCGAGTGACGTAAAGGAATTACAGCTTTTCAGGAACACTGGCAGAAAGAGTCCCAGAAACTCATGCAGCACAAATGTTGTATAAAATGTAGAATTTAATATGAATTCAAAAAAATATATATAAAACAATTGTAAATTGTAAGCGCTTTCGTTAATACAACGTTAACTTTATCAGACATAGTTTTTGTCTGAATTCATATTAAATTCTACATTTTATACAACATTTGTGCTGCGTGAGTTTCTGGGACTCTTCCTGCCAGTGTTCCTGTTTTCATCAGTTTGTCTTTGGCGTTTTTACTTTTTGAATTACAGCTTTTGTCTGACTTTTCAGAACTTGCACTGTCAGAACAATAACTTTACTGTACTTACTTTAATATTTACATGTATATTGCTTGTGTGATTTTTCTTATAGAATGTGATGACTATACTTTTCTTTTATACTTTTCTTTTATTTTAAGCTGAATATGGATTCCTTAAATGAGTATGCTGTTAATGATTTGTTATAACACAAATATCTTGTTCAGTATAATAAATGCTATGCATATTTAATGGTAACACCCTATAGCACTGATTGTCTGTGTTCCTCGTGTAATAAGTTGGATGATTTGCTTATTATTGTTAGAAGTAAATCCAGACTTACTGATGATGATTGCACTTGTGTAATTGGCACGGCCTGGAGAACTGTTGTTACATATCTTAATTACGGGACTGGTAAGATAAATAATGTTAGGCAAAGAACAAAAAGAACACACTGTGGAAAGGATGTGTCCATTCCCTGTAAAGATCATTCAACCCCTATAAAACAAGACAATGCTCCTGACAACTTTGGAATTCTGGATGCAACTATTCAGCAATCTGAGGATTCAGAGTGTTTAAAAGTAAACAAAAAAAGAAAGGAAGAAGTTCATAACAAGTAACAAAGCAGAAAAATAAACTGATAAAATTCTGTAAAGGAAAGAAAATACGTACTAAAAAGGACACTGCTTTGTTATGTAACACACAGATTTGAAGGAATGGTAACCTTTTTCTATCAGAAAACTTTCAGTCTCCAGATAAAGGCATCATTTTTACAAAAGAGAAGGTAGAAAAAAAGAGGCAAGGGGCAGGTGAAAAGGAGGAAGTCAAAACTGAATGCAGAATGATTGAAGAACATCACTGTAATAAAAAAGAAGAGAAAGTTAGATGTGCACTACACGGCTCAAGCTGGGGATTTACAAAGCCAGCTGGATCAGAAGTGTATGTTTGCAAATTTAATATGGAATGAAAACAGCTGGATTAATAAACTAATGGTGATGAAGATTGTGCCTTTGTGACAATTTATAGAGCAGATATTATTGTATTAGAAGTTGGAGATTCTTCAGATCTGGTCAGAAACGATATCCTTGCAATTGGAGATTCTATTATTAGAGGAATTAATACTTACATTTGCAGAGAGGATAATGAACATTTAATAGTGTTATTCTTGCCAGGAGCAAAAATAGAAGATGTAAGCAAGCTTTTGAACGCCTTAATGTAAGGAAGTACGGATTTGTTTTTGTTCATGTCAGTACAAATAATCTCATCTGCAAGGACTCTCTGACTGTCAGTAAGGAATTTACAACCCTCTTATATAGTATAGCTTGTACTGGTGTTATGACATATTTTTCACAAATCACATATAGAAAGGATAGTCAGGTCACTGTAAATGAAAAGATTTTTTGGGTAAATACCTACATGGAAAAAAAATGTCCTGTTTTAAAAAATGGAAAACTGTAGAGCATCCAGGCCTAGTTTTGGGCACATGTGTTCAGACCAGATGGCATGCATTTGTCAAGATCAAGGAAGAAATTTTTTGCAGAAGATATTTTGCAATATTTGACAAATACTAGGCAGGATTTTTGTCAGGTTGAAAATATAACAGTTCACAGATAGCAACATTTGACGCACCTCTGATAGGTGTTATGTAGGACCATTAATAACAAAGTTTTTTTTTTGCTTTAATTGCAAAATTTGCTGTTTCCACAGGGCTGATGTTGCTATTGTTTGTGAAACATGGTTGAAGAAAAATGATGGGGACACCAGTTGTGTCAGGGTATAAATGTTTATACTGTAACAGACATTCTAACAAAAAATCAGGTGGGGGTGTTATAATAGGGATTAAATATAGTTATGAGACTGTGATTATTGCATGTTCAATAATAACACCAATACTATAGACTGTATAACTGTGATAATAAAGACAACCTTGAAACATATAATAATTATTGCAGTGTATAGACAAAAGACAACCAATGTCAAGTGCTGAAGACCTAGAAGAATTCATACATTTCTTGTATGAAACACAGGAGGGACATTTAATATTGGCTGGAGACTTAAATTTACCAAAACAGATTAGAATAATATTGACTCACTAGCATTAGTAATGAAATTGTTCACAATGTATGTTCAGGAACAACACTTGCTTCAGATTGTAAAAGAATAAACTACCAGGGAGTAGAACATACTGGACATTGTTTGCATTCCTAAAGAAATTACTGTTACTTCAAGTCATGTTTTACCACCATTGATGTGCAGTGATCATGGGGTTATAAAGGTTAAGTTGTTGATATATAATAATGCCAAACTGAAATATAAACTAATGTAAAGAAGGTTAATTGCAGATTATAAGGAAGCAAAACAGTCACTATGTAAAATGAACTAGAGTGATGTGTTCAGTGGAAAAACTCCAGATGAAATCTGGAAAGTTTGGAAAGAAAATTTGTTTGACTGCAAAAAAAAAAAAAAATGTTTAACATCAAGATCTAGGCATATAATGCCAAGGGATATATTTCCATTAGAACAAGATACTTGATTAAGGTGAGGGACAAACTATGTAAGAAATGGAAGAGAGGTCATACAGCAATTTTTGAAAACTGAAATAAGCTGGACAAACAAATAAGCATAATTTGTGACAAGATCAAGAAGAAAATGAAGAAAATTTATATAAAGAGATTATGCATAATAGGAAACCTTTTTATAGATACATCAGACGTAGAAGGAGTAAAGACATACAGACTGGTAAGCTATGTGTAGATTCTAAAATTTATTCTCAGATGCAACAGATTATATATATATATATATATTTACAAAAGTTTATGCAAAACAATTTGGCTTGATAAAGGGGGAGATAAGTTGTCCTTGTGACATCCAGGTAACCTCAGATACTGGAACCAAGTTAGATTATATTGAAGAAGAACTGTGCAAACTGGATCCAAAGTACAGGGAGGAGATGAAATTAGGAATAATGGCTTGAGAACACTTCAGCAAGAGCATAGAGTACCATTATATTTATTATTCACTAGGTCATATAAATGCAGAACGATTCCTCATGACTGGAGATTTGCAGGTATTAAACCTGTCTTTAAGGGAAAGGGGAGTAGGAAGGAAAGGGGAGTAGGACAAACCCAGAGTCATATAGACCCTTAAGTCTACGTTCATGTTGTGGAAGAATAATGGAGAGATAATATTGGATAAGTTATTGTCAGAATTGGATAGGATGGGACTTGAAACTATATATCAGCATTCATATGTTGAGAACAGATCTATTACCTCCATAACAAGATGTTATATAACAATATAACAGCTATGAAAGAAAAATTGTTTTGTGGTATAATTTATATACATTTAACTTCAACATTTGACAGGATTACATGCAAAACACTTATCAATAAATTAGGTATGGATGTAATCTCGATAAGATGGATAGTTGCATGGCTTACATATAGGATATGGCAAGTATGCTACAACAATTGGACAGATAAAATTCTTGGTTACAGTCAAGATGTCCAACAGGGCTCTGTCCTAAGCCCTTAAATGTTTTGATTTTATCTTTCAGACCTAACTTTTTCATCTGAGGTGTTGTACAGTCTATATGCAGATGACCTGAAATTGGGTAAACTGATGACAATGTGTTACAGATAAAGCAAGTCTGCAAAATAACCTAACACTCTCATACTGGGTGACTTCAACTTCCCCTCCATTAACTGGGAAAACTACTCAGTGTACCAATACACTTGCCCAACGTTTCCTGGAATTCATTAATTCCAATGCCCTGAAGCAGCTCTTTCTTACTCCCACTAGAGGTAGCAACATCATTGACCTAGTCATTGCTAACATGGGCGACCGTTGCTCTACACCAATAGTCAGCTCCTACCTGGTTAGATCCAACCACAAACTAACCCCCCCCCCCCCGCAAAGGTAACAACCATGAAAAACTTCTCCAAAGCTAACTTTGGGCTCCTAATAACAGAGGTGGCTAACTTCACAACACCCATGCAAATGGAGAATAGTTGCATGATTGCTGAATCATACACCAATGTACTGTATGAACACGTACACAAATGCATGGATCTCGCCATACCCAATAGAACCAAGATGCTCTCCTCCAAAAACAGGAAGCCAATCTGGTGGTCCCTTGCCATAAATAAACTCTACAACAGAAGGAGGAAACTGATGTGGAATAAGGTAAAGTCCCAAGACTGGAAAAACTCCCTTATCAGCCTCAACAAAAAGTTGAGATCCCTCATCAAATCCTCTAAAGCTAGCTATGAAAACAGAATTGCAGCAGATAGTAAAGACAACCACAAGGCCTTCTATAGTTATGTAAAGAATCTCCAGGGCAGTACCCAGATTTGCTCTGAGCTACTGCACGATGGTACCTCCAATACCGATCCAACAGATATTGACAATATACTGGCCAACCGATTCAGTGCTGACTTTACCCCTCCCACCCCCAAAGGACCAATCAAAATATCAGTAGATTGCTAGACACCCTGTATTACTGCTGCACAGGTTAAAACAGCACTGTCCAAGGTCAAGAATACAGCTTGTACTGGACCTGACAATATCCCTGACGGTGTTCTGGATGATCTGCAGAGTGAACTGGCACTTCACTTGTGTGCCCTGTTCAATCACAGCCTCACCTCATGCTTTGTCCCTACTAAATGATGCACTGCTACAGTCATCCCTCTCTACAAAGGAGGAGTGACTACAGACCCTGGGAACTATTGCCCCATTAGCCTGATGAGTCTGATATACAAAGCTATGGAATGCATTATCATGGACCTGATAAACAAGGATATAAGGAATCCCCAAACTCTGGATCCCACAGAGATTGGTTTTGTGAAGGGTAGATCATGCCTGTTCAACCTAGTCAACTTCTTTGAGTTAGTCACTAAAGCTGTGGATGAAGGCAAGGTAGTTCATACAGCCTACCTTGATCTGGCCAAGACCTTCGATACCATTCCCTACTCAGGAATCATAGAAAAATTAACTAAGCTAGACATCAACCCCTATATCACTAGGTGGGTTACAAACTGGCTCACAGATAGGATCCACAGTGTGAAAGTAGATGACTCCAAGTCGGACTGCCGTCCAGTCACGAGTGGTATCCCACAGGGTTCAGTCCTGGGTCCTCTCCTGTTTGGTATCTACTTCTCTGAAGTCCAGGCCAAGATGAAGGGACTCTGGCTGACAAAGTTTGCAGACAATTGCAAGTTGGGAGCCATTATTAACTACCCAAGTGATGTTGACATCCTACAGAAAGGCCTCACTGAGACCAACGACTGGTGTCAGTACCATGGCCTTAAGCTCAATGCCAAAAAAAGTGTTGTCATCCCCTTTGGGAAAAACCAAGTTCCCATGAACTACCACATCAATGGTAGTCCACTGAACATAGAAGGTGTTATAAGAGATCTGGGAACACAGGTTGACAGCAACCTCTCTTTGGACCACCACACTGCCACTGTAGTCAGAAAGTCCTTCTATGTGGCACATCTCATTACTAAGGGTTTTGCATCCAGGAAAGGTCATTGTCTCCCTCTACTCTTCTCTCATTAGGTCAGTCACTGAGTAGAATGCCCCATTTGGCATGTACCTCACTAGACACCTGCAACAACTGGAGAGGCTGCAAAACTACCTCACAAGGAGGATCCTAGGCCTTAAACACTTGTCCTATATGGACAGACTCAAAAATCTCCAACTATTCTCTGTCTCATATCACCTTCTTTGAGGCGATCTCTGCTTGACTTGCAAAGTCATGTCTGCCCAGCTCTGTTAGAAATGCTACATCTAAAGAAATCCCAATCCCTCCGCACCACATGCTCCAGGGAACTCAACCTCATTACCACAATCAAGAGAACATGTTGGAGGGACAGGTTCATAACACAGAGACTGCCCATGGTATGGAATAGACTTCCCATACATGTCAAGCAGAGCACCTCACTGGCCCTCTTCAAGAGAAATCTTGATGAGTGGATGGGAAATAGAAAATAAACCCCAGGGATCACTCCAATGGCTCTACACAACAGAGGCACTGGAAACTAAGGTAGGGTGGCATGATGCCAGGATAATCCTATGGGCTAGGCTTGTAAATGCTCCAGGGCCATTAGCCTAGTACACACCTATGAACCTATGTAACTTCTAACGTGCCAGCTTAGCACTAGCTTACATCCCAAAAAATGGAAAGTACTGCAGTGTTGGAAATGTAACCTTAAAGACCTTCAAACCCAAGAAAAACTCATTATTTTGAGAATATGCAAAGGAAATATCCATATCTTACTCTGTTCATTAAAACTGATATACCTAGTTACATTGTATCAAAAATACCCATTCCTTATATCTGAGTGATCACTCTTTTGTTATCTTCAGCATTATTTCCACAGTCCCAAACCACAACCCATTTCTTTTCCCTTAAGATCTAGAACACAAGTGAAAATAACTATTCAAAATCACACTTAAGAAATAAAAACTGAACTGCCATATTCCAGTGCAAAAATACCAATTCTTTAATCAATCTCAATTCATCCATACTAACTCATACAAAATTCCCTGAAACAAATGTATTTCTACTGATGAAAAGATGGTAGAAACAATTCCAAAGCAAATCAGTAAAAGAAGTGAAACATTGTTGAGTTCATTTCCCCATTTGGTATATACATAACCAGGCACATCCAACATCCAGAATGTCCACAGAGGTTCCTCATTTAAAGAATTCAAGGTGGAAGTAATGTCTATTGCAGACTACCTCAAAGCCCTATTACTGTATTCTGTCTTCTACAGGCTGTTGAGGGAAGATCTATGCTTGGTTTACAAGAACCCTGTTGGACTTCCTACATATCTGCAAAACTTAAAGCACCAGAATTACCCATTCTAAAGATTTAAATCTTGCCAGAGGCTACCTATTCTCCAGAACAGCCCCCCTTTTATGCAAAGTCCAATTCAAGTGTAACTTGGACAACTGGATATGGAACAGGAAATTCATCCCTGGTTTGGCACCTGTGTCTCAGGTGGGCACATGTATCCTATAATGGTTCATCTCTCAGGCCTCTGCTTGTAAATGTTTCATCTCCCAAGCCCCTTTTTACACTTATCAAGGGTACCAGAACTTGTCAGAAATTTGGGATGCATGGTTGTTCTTAAAAAGGTATTTTTGTATGCATTTATTGATTTATTCATTTCATTTGTTAACTGGAATAGTTCAATTGAATTTAGAGACCCCTTCCAGTAGAGAGAAAAGCACCTATAAAAAGACACATTTAAATAAATTGTGGCATGCGGATATATTTGAACATGTTTACAGTTCTATAATAGAAGCAATTATTTACATACACTGTAGGAACAGTAGAGGAAATGCAATATAGCTTTTATAATAAAAAAATATTCTTTTTCAGTTTCACTCTAAATATATATGAAGTAGTACCAGATCAGGATAAGGTGTTTTGTAAGATACATATTTGTATAATGTAAAGAGAGAGAAATATCAGTTGTGTTTTTAGACAAGATAAATACGTTTGATTCCAGTGAATTACATTAATTATTGCAACACTCCTTCACCATATCTCTCAGCCTGTAAGAGCAAGTAATCTGGACAAATGCACAAATGATGGAGGGTCAAATGCCTACAAATAGGGGCACGTTTTAAATATTGCTCTTTCAAATTTAGAAAGTTGATAGAAAAACTTAGAAAGTTGATAGAATAACAGGTTATGCATTAGCATGCATTTTCTGAAGGCTATAAAATCTGAAACTCAAATTTTTGCCATTATTTTCTGACTTCAGTCATACTTCCGCGGTGGTGCAACGGTAGCATTTTTGCCTCACAGCAAGAGGCTCTCCTGTTCGATGCTTGGGTTGGGAATGCCTTCTGTGTGGAGTCTGCATGTCCGCCTCGCGGTCGAGTGGGCATTCGAAAGACATGCGTTGAATGGGCATGCCTTCTTTAAAGGTTGGGCATCGGGCTGGCAACTCAATACCATAAAAAACAACTACCAATCATTAGCAGACTGGAGTTCAGCTGTGGCGACCCCTAACCAGGAAAAGCCGAAAGACAAACAACAACAACAACATTTTCTGACTTCAATCATCAATGATTTGCTAGTGATTTGCCAGAAAACAACAATTTTATGAGAAACAGACCCAAAATATGATGCAAAAATCTGGAAATTCTGTAAAGTTCTGTACAGTTGAGAGGTATGTCCTTCACCATCACTTTGTTCTTTTCCTATATCGGAATTTGTTTCCCAGCTGGAAACATACTGTTATTATTTCCCTTCCAAAATGTACTTATCTCAAGTTCCTTAGAGACTTCAGATCTATTCCCATTCTTGCCACTCACAGTAAAATGCATAAAAGATGAAACACATTCAAATCAGTTCCAACATATACAACAGGGATATAGTTCAGGTTCCAACATGGATTATGATTTAGAAAGAGAATCTATGCTAACTTATGAACAATAAAAGACAATAGTCTTGTAAATATGGACATGGGCAACCTGAATGATGTAGTCCTTATTGACATAATCAAATCAATTGTAGTCCATACACTCATTTGTGGTGTCCATGTCAACTCAGGCCTAAGCATTAAAGCTGCTGATTGTTTCAAAAACTTTCTAATTCAGATTCTTCTGAGTAAAAATGGTAAAAAACATATCCATTCCTGTCTCTTTGAAGTTTTTGTCCATTTCAATAAGTTCAGTACCTTCAATCTTTCAATAATGCTATATACTGATGATATGTTCATCTAGCATTCTAGCCTACTACACTTCACCATGAAACTTCAACTTGCACTGAACCTTACCAGTTGGCTACTCAATCACAAACATCTATTTAACTTAACAGAGTCTATGGCAATGGTCACTGGTACAAATCAAATTAATCTCATAAAACATACTAAGTGTTGTTGTCATGTGCACTGTTAGCATATTATACAGATGTTTTGGTCATTATGTCATCTGCATTGCAGATCACCTTCCCTGAAAACTATTGTATTTTTAACAAACCTAGGAATCTAGCTTTGCATATCTCTGCTATTCCCATTTCTCACAATGTAAGTAAAATCTAAGGTTAACATGATGCTTGTTGGGCTTGGATGTTTTTTTCACCAGAAGATAAAAATACAAATGATAAACATATTCTTTTGGCAAAACTGTAATACCAATTCCAAATCATTGCAGTAATTTCTACAAAGAACTTCTTCGCACTTCAAACAACTTTCAATAGATTGGCTTCTCTTGTCCCTGTTAGAAAAAAACACAATTCTGTCCATTCTGCAGCCTGTTGGCTTCTTTTTTGCACATGCTAGGTGGTCTACTATTTAAACTTCATAAACAAGACTCTTTTCAATTCCAAACAGAAAGGCTGTCTTCAGAACCTTAAAGAGTAATTTTCAGTCTTCACCCAAGAGGGCCCATATACCTAGAGGAGCTTCCATCAAATTATGATAGAGTGACAACATTTTTTTGCCTTTTTTCCTAAACTGTAGGAATCTCTATCACAAATAATTAATGCTTTTCCTTATATATAACTGAAACAGAAACTCCAATGCTTCTGCTCTCAGCATGTGTCACTTGAAAACTTCAGTCTCCCATAGTCTGTCTAACTTCTCTGCACATTCTGTCAGCTATAATTCTACAAATATCAGATCTCATCTTAAAACGTCTGGAATCCTATTTCAACCATTCTGGCCTTAGATTTCTTGCTTAAATATTAAACCACATTTGTAATGTCATTTCTTACCTTATTCCTCTAGGTTTAACCCTGTCTCAAACTCTTTTACTTTCCCATAAAATGACTCTGTACATCATCTTTGTCATCATTATCATCATCAAACCTCTCTTTCATTTCATACTTGGGGTCAGCATATTTCATCAACTGATGTCACCTCTGTCAATTCAGTGCTACTCTCTTACCTTCTTTGATACACATGCCTGAATGCCACAGGTACACCCTCTCACAAGGCATCCATCTCTTTGTCTGATGCCCTCATTTCTTCTTGTCTTCTTTCTGTCCCTTCCACATCATCTTCTGCTTTCCTGCGCATGTGCCAGCATTACTATAATCTGTTCTGTTTGACCTTCTCTACAAACAGAGCTATTGAGATTCTTCAAAGATGTCATTGTTTCTTCAAATGGCCCACAGTGTACATCCTACCTTCCATCTTAGGCACACCATCTTCATCACCTCTAGCTTCCTCAACTGTTCTGACTTCACTGCCCAGGCTTCTGTACTATACAGAAGTATTTCTCATACTACTGTTTTGTATACCTCAATTCTCAACTTCAGACAAAGATAGAGTGAGGATCTTCCCAAAAATATACAAGTTGTTTCCACCACAAGTTCACCAAGAAAAAATTTACTGGAGTTGTGGGCAGTAGCATCGACTCCAAATGGTGACAATATGGGAAGGTTTGTGTAGACTATCTCTTTACGCATCAGCTATGGTGTGCACTATCCTCTAATAGGTCCTGTAATAGGAAATATTTATCAGTGCTAACCACTTGTATGTTTTCTTTATATAATATATTCTGTCAAATATTTTACTTGGTTATGTACGTAGACACTGTGGCCTCCATTTTATATTCCAGTACACATAATGTACAATTCTTGATGTAGGATAATGACTGTTTCATAGATATGAAACATTTGATTAAACTTTTTCATATTCCATTGTACTTGGCACAAAGGCAATGCCAGAAATACATCCTTCTGATCAGTACATTAGACCAGTTAACAAATGCAAATGAACCAATAAATAATACCACAGCTTACTTCATCAGTAGGTGACAGTGACGTCAATGAGCTGGATGACAGTGGAGATGGATAGCTCCCCCACACATCAATCAAACATACAGATTCCATTTCAGCTAAGTAGAGGAAAGGTAGCAATGTCTAGTACTGACCTATGTATCAAGGCAGTATTGAAGTATCAGGGACATATAAAATACAATCCACAGAGTATAGGTGATATAATGATATAACCAGTGCAGGCTATGTGACACAGTGGGTGGTCTTCGACATTATTTATCAGAAATCACTACATAACAACATAAGCAGAAATTATAACATGGGTCAGTCTTCTTCATTTGTATAGGTGACAGAGGATATAATACACAATTGTAAGGAAAATAAACGCAGAGAAGATAAAAGAATATATCCAAGTGGCTTTGGAAGACCAGCCATCACTACTGCCATAAGGGTATCTGCAGGTTGTTCCACAAGTTGTTCCATGTGGTCTGTCACACAGTGTACTCTATATCATTCTTTAGCATTATCCTCACAGTGATCCACACAGTGTCCCCCCAGGTGTTATTCAGGATGTTCTGTTACATGATGTCACAAAGTACAGTTACTTCAGTGGCTGGAAGTCCTCCATATCAGGATCATCTGTTATAGCCAGGGTAGGTGACAGTCATTAGAGTATCACACTGCATCATGTGTCATGGTGGGGAGTGGGTTGTAGCTGTGTGTGATGATGATGATGATGATGATGATGCAGTGTCATAGGACTGGTCAAAATGAATGTAACATGGATTCCTAACACACAAGCTGTTTCTGCAGCTACACACACTGCATCTTCACATTAACTAGTCTCTCTCTCTCTCTTTCTCTACCCTGACTTGCCATATAGATCTAGTATTTGGTTGAATCCTTCTGAGATAGCAGACATTAGAGGCCATGTTGACCATATATGGCATCAAGAATCTCTTGCACTCATGTTGGTGATTTCCACTGCCTTCATGCATGGTGCTAGTGATGGCAATGAAGTCACAGATGGCACTTGGGGCAGCAGACTAGGATTAAATGATAATCTCTCACTTTTGCACATTTGCCTTCATGGTCCCTGTACTTCTTGGAATATGCTGTGGAAGAAAACTTACAGAGTAGCTCATAAATGGTAGAAAGTAAATATAAGACACAGCGATGTAAAACAGAATGCAGTGAGCTTTTTCCTTCTTATTTTTATTCTTTCATGTTTTATTTATTTAATCACATTTTGCTAACTGAGTTGGCAGAACTCATTTAAAGGGGATCCAGGGAGAAAGCTTCCAACAATAGCTATAACACACTTATTCACAAACTTGGCAATTTCTTTACAAAACTTCATTTAGCTATGCTGGCATATGTTACACAAGCACGGTCTAATCTCCCTGGCACAATGGCACTACCTCATATCATCACAGTTCCCCACATTGACTGCTGATGTCATCTACTATAGGTTCACCTGCAGTCTTATAGATATCATACTTGTGCTGTGGTGCTTGTGTAATGCGCTGAGTTCTGTAGCCTGTGTATGTAGATAAGCAGGGGTTCAGTTCTCACTGTAGTCAACTGGGTAGGTGTGTGTGTGTGTGTGTGTGTGTGTGTGTGTGTGTAGCTAACCTAACAACCAACTGTGTATCCTGCAGTCATCACCCAATCTCATAAATTGACAGTATTTCATTACTTGCACCTGCTTACAAATACATTTCAGACAGTCCACCCAACTTCTTCTCTCCAACATGCACTGCTATTGTCATCCACTAAAAGTTGACCTGCAGCCATGCAAAAGAAAGACTTGTGTCATGGCACTTGCATAAAGTACTGAGTTCTGTAGTCTATGTACTTAGATAGGTAGGGGTTCTGTTTTCATTGCAGTCAACTATGTAAATGGGTATCTAGCCAGTAAAGCAAGTGTGTATCCTGCAGTTACTACCCAAATCCCATACATAAACAGTATTTTGATACTTGCACCTGTCTACATATCCATTTTAGGCAGGCCTCCCAACAACTTCTCTCCATAATGATCTTCTCTCTGTCATGCACTGCTGATAAAATCCACTATAAGTTGACCTGCAGCCATGTAAAACTCAGACTTGCATTGTGGCGCTTGCGTAAAGTACTGAGTTTTGTAGTATGTGCACTTAGGTAGGTGCTCTGTTCTCAGTGCAGTTAACTTGGAGTGTGTGTGCGTGTGTGTGTGTGTGTGTGTGTGTGTGCGTGTGTGTGTGTGTGTGTGTGTGTGTGTGTGTGAGTGTGTGTGTGTGTGTGTGTGTGTGTGTGTGTGTGTGTGTGTGTGTGTGTGTGTGTGTGTGTGCATGTGTGTGTGTGTGTCTCTCTCTAGTCAGCAGAGTACGCATGGTATTCTACAGTTATGTTTTCAATGACATGGTTTGCCAGTATTTTGATACTTTCACAGGCCTACACATCCATTTCATGCAGCCCTCACAAACTTTTGTCTCACACATGGCCTGCAGATGTCATCTAGTATAAGTGGATCTGCACACGTATAAAAGTCACACTTGTGCTGTAGCATTTTTGTAATGCACTGTGTTCTGTATCTTGTCCATTTAGGTAAGTAGTGGTTCTGTTTTCACTGCAGTCACTTTTGTGGGTGTGTGTGTGTGTGTGTGTGTGTGTGTGTGTGTGTGTGTGTGTGTGTGTGTGTGTGCACTGTTACTTGACATTGCAGAGAGCATTTTACACCAGCATGTGGGACACTGTTATTACCATATGCTCAACAGATAATGCGGATGTCATTGGTTATATCAGATTATTGTATATGTAGTCATGCCACCACGGCATGATCAGACACTAGCCTGGAGATGAGGCTGATGTCAACTCATCTGATACCAGACAAATTACAGTGACATGTCTTTTACTCTATACATATACATCATGCCATGGTTTGTAGGTCCTGTGTACAAAAGGCTGATGAGTGTGTGTGAGTAAGAAAGGAAAGCAAGTAAGCGGAAGCATGTAACTGTTGTGTGTGTGTCTGTAGGGGTCCTCCATGTGAAAGTGGTGTGTGACAGTCTGCATGAACACAGTCAAGCTCAATGCTAGCTCTACATCTTGGTATGTCAGACAAGTGTGGGCCATTCATGATAGAGTTGGCAGTTGATCATTGTCACCCCTAAGCATGAGAACTGGCTCTGCTAGGAGTTGCACTGGCACCTCCACACCCAAGGTCAGATGCAGTGCTGCTACTTGAACATGACTGATATCTGCTGGACTTGATCCCTTCACAGGAATGCCCAGGACCATGACCCCATGAAGTACCATGTCTGCGTGTGGGCAGCACACTCACTGATGGAGGTGTGGAAGCATTACCACGATGGGAGCATGATCAGGCATGGCCATATTGGCTATCAGCAGATATTGTGGTTGACCTATGCCCACGAGGATGCCATGGCCTTCCCTGCAGACATTCCAGCATAGACACTGCTTGTTCCATCACAGACACTCCTCATTCCAATGTATCATTTTTCTGATCCAGTGAATCTGAAACATGGTGGAGGCAGGCATGCATGTCAGCCTGTGCCACATCTACAACCCTGAGCATTTGTCTGGAGTGCCTTTCTGAACATGCTTGTACTTCCATGATGGCCCTAAACATGTGTTGAGTGACATGGGAAGAGACACCTCCACCAGGTGCAGAAGGGACAGCAGGCCCCCTCCAAGCATCTCTATCAACCCTCCTGTGTGGCACCTCACCCACACTTTGGCTATGGTCAGAATCAACAGGTTCTGAAGCCACAGTGACCACACTTCCCTGATCAATGTCCTCATCCTCCACCTGTCCAATATCTGTTGGCTCAGTGGACCGGGTATGTGTAGGCCTACTGGTTGTATCCAGGAAAAATTAAGAGGGTGGCTGGATGTCAACTTCTTTGTCAGATTAAACATCTGCACCCCAAGGCTGCCTCAGTTTGGCTACCATCATCATCAGTATCTGCTGAGACACTGAGATCAGGTGTCACACTCTCATGATCACCTGTGATAAAAAGAATGAAACACAGGACTACATTAATACCTGCAAAACTATGGTGCAATATATGCTAAACAACTAACAGTGCTGCCACTATTACAGACAGTACAGAAATACACAGAACAGGCCTTAAATGACACATTATGATATTCCTTTAAATTGATCTGCAGTATTGACATCAATTTATTTTGCTTACTATTTGCAGGTGGCATATCTTGGTGGACTCCTGATGGTCCTGAAAGAAGTTAAGCAAGAGGTAAGGGCAACATCATCACATTTAACAGTAAGACAGGGGTGATACATGTACTCCTCTAAATCTGTATTAACTCTACTTTCAGCAAGAACGTGGCTGACAACTCCAAACTAAGCTTATAACTGTAACAATCTTCAACCCCCCCTAAAAAAGACATGTGACACAAAAGTAACATTTATGTCAATTGTTTTACAATACAACAGTGCTCAACTTGTCATATAACAAATCCTACATGGAAGTTCCTCTTGGGTCTCAGAAGGAGTGGCACCCACATCAAGGACATACTGTGGCCCACTCTTCTGTGAGCTTTTATGCTGGAGGATATTTACCAGGAACCCTTCACTAGGAGTAAGATGTGGTTCTGTAGTAGGCCCTACCCTCGTTACCATTTGTTCATGGGCAACTGCAGCTGCAGGCTTCAGTGCAGTGATAATCATGTCAGTGGTTCTGTGGGTATACCTGTTCATAGGTACAGTTGTGGTCACCCACAGAATTTATGTTGTCAAAAATCTGCTGCCATAATTGCAGCCTGTGCCCCATATTGGACCAACTCTTTCCCAGCAGAAATGTCCCATGCTGGCGGACAGCATCAAGATTTATGTTGTTCTCTGCATCACAGAATGGGGGTCTCTGCTTCACTGACATTATTTGTGTCTAAAACACAACAGAGTGATAATATACACAAGTATCAACATAACTACACAGTAACTATTTCCAGATAAAACAGTAAAGATAGCCCATCAGTATTACCCACTGGAAAAACATAAAGCAGTCTACAGTTGTGAAATACAAACAACAGGCAGGATGCAAAACAAGGAGAGTAGCAAGAGCAACATATCCTTGTTTGTGCCATAGCAGTAACACAACTATGCTTCCTTCACCAAAAGAACAGTCAATTCTAGTTTGTGACATAACAGTAACTCTTCTTTGCTCCCCCATCCACAAAACAACAGACAAATAAACAATTGTGCTAATAAAACATCTTTGTAATCCTAAAAGTACTTCCAAATGACCTGTCCCTGAAACATTTTCACCTATATATCACAAAGCATTCTTTTTCCATGTATTGTCAATCATGCATACCTATAAAATGGCTTGACAAACAAGGCCATGCCATCAGTAAATGTTTAACTAACTAACTAATGCATATAGATAAAAGTGTAAAAGCCATTGCTTTGCATTATTCATAAATATATTTCAGCATATGCATTATGTTGGTAACAAAATGGAAGCATACCTACTGGAGTGCAACACTCCTCTGAGAAGATATCTTGTGAAGAAATACATTTCTGTGAAGTCCTGCAAACATGTAGCAAGTGCCCTCACCATCAGTTTGGCTAGCTAAACATTTGCCTTTTTGTAAGTAGATTATTAATGGATTGCATCTGTCTTAGCCTGTGTTTCAGAGATGCTAATTACAGCATAATCAGATGAATTGCATACTAATCAACCAATCTGGTAGAGCTATTCAACAAGTTATAAAGCATCCATGCAGACTCCATGCTGTTTTTTTCCCTGCAGATTTCAAAAGTTGTAGAGTACAGACACTGAGAATCTACACAGACATAATGTTAGGAGCTGCTACTGCTTTAATCCATTTGTATGTTCTAGTGGCTGGGGCAATGCTGCTACTGCTGCCAATAGGTCTAGGCCAAGATGGAGAAGAGTTCTGAGGCCATATTGAACTTATTACAACATACACAACATGGGCACTGTAGAGTGCTAAGGGTGGACAGGGACACACTAGAGGAACTCTGCGACCTCTACTGACCTCAACTCAGAGCTAGAGCTTTGACCTCCCCATGTATTGGCTGTGTACAGCTTGCATCACAGTCATCTCTGAACTAACACTGTGTCAACTGCTACATTTAAAAGGTAAGTCCTGAACATGTATTATTTTGTATAATAATATTATGGCATGTGCTTGTATTTCATCACTTGGTACAGTAAGGAAGTAAAATATGGGAGATTTTTACAGACATTAATGTAACATGTGACAGTAAACAGTTATTTGACCTGTATGTGTCCATTAAGAACTAGTAGGCTTCAGGCATCAAAGATTGACACATTTGTACCTCTGCAAAGTAGTGATGATCACTGCATGCCCTCAGTTTAGCACCATATGCTTGCAATGGGAAATCATTACAGAGAGAAGTTAGAAAGTAATGAGACACATTGCAATTTTAGGCTTCACAACCTGCACAAGATCAAACAGGCAAGATGCAAAACAAGGAGAGTAACCAGAGCAACATATCCTTGTTTGTGCCATAACAGTAGCTCAGCTTGAGTTCCGCCCTTGAAAGAAAAGTATATCCTTGCATGTGCTGTAACAGGAACTCACCTTTGCCCCCCTCCCAAAAAAAAAAGAGCAGTCCATGCTTGTTTGTGCCATCTAGCCTAACCTTAAATTGTTGGCAACTGCATATCGTAGTATTCCCAGTTAATGTCCCCATGCATTTTAAGGTAAATTATACAGACTGGCTTGACACTGCATGTCTCTGAGTACTGGCCAGATAACTGATGAATGATCAAGAAATACAGAAAGGTAAGACAGAACTGTACATTTACAAGAAATAATCATAACAGGTTGTGGGATCAGAACGTGCACTAAATCAAAATATATTAAATATAATAAATGTACATTTTTTTTTTGTAGAAAGAGAGGAATATTGGGAAGGGATGTAGGTATATCTTAGTCAGGTAAGTTGGGTAGTTGAGAAAGCAATGCCACACAGACAGAATACACAAGACAAGACACAGGGACATTGAAGGACACAAGAGGTGGGTGAACACCTTGTTTGGAGAGAGGGTGGGGAAATTGAGGTCCCATGCATGTCAAGCTTGTTGACAGTGAGATTCTAGTCCTCACCCAGTGGACTGCCATCATGTCACCTCACTGCACGGCTGACTGCAGTGCCCAATGTCTGCTTCTCCTTCAGGTATTATGAACCAGGATGGACAGCAGGGACTCCATCGGGCATAGGCATGCATCCACAGTGTGGTACACAATCCTATGCACCATCACTGACAGTTCTTCTCCGGAGATAAATTCACCACCTCCACCACTGCTCATGGAAGAAGCCAAAGGCCTATCCTCTAAGGCAGAAGAGTCCTAGTAGTGCAGGGGCAGCAGAAGAGTGCTACCAGGTCATGCACCAGAAGTGCTGAGTAGTGGCTGTAGTGGTTGGAGTTGGGGCAGGAGGATCCTGTGGGACAAGCGTACCCTGCTGTGCTGTGGGGAAAATGAAATAAAAAAAAATTGTAAGTAGATTATTAATGGATTGCATCTGTCTTAGCCTGTGTTTCAGAGATGCTAATTACAGCATAATCAGATGAATTGCATACTAATCAACCAATCTGGTAGAGCTATTCAACAAGTTATAAAGCATCCATGCAGACTCCATGCTGTTTTTTCCCTGCAGATTTCAAAAGTTGTAGAGTACAGACACTGAGAATCTACACAGACATAATGTAGGAGCTGCTACTGCTTTAATCCATTTGTATGTTCTAGTGGCTGGGGCAATGCTGCTACTGCTGCCAATAGGTCTAGGCCAAGACGAAGAGTTCTGAGGCCACATTGAACTTATTACAACATACACAACATGGACATTGTAGAGTGCTAAGGGTGGACAGGGACACACTAGAGGAACTCTGCGACCTCTACTGACCTCAACTCAGAGCTAGAGCTTTGACCTCCCCATGTATTGGCTGTGTAGAGCTTGCATCACAGTCATCCCTGAACTAACACTGTGTCAACTGCTACATTTAGAAGGTAAGTCCTGAACATGTATTATTTTGTATAATAATATTATGGCATGTGCTTGTATTTCATCACTTGGTACACTAAGGAAGTAAAATAAGGGAGATTTTTACAGACATTAATGTAACATGTGACAGTAAACAGTTATTTGACTTGTATGTGTCCATTAAGAACTAGTAGGCTTCAGGCATCAAATATTGACACATCTGTACCTCTGCAAAGTAGTGATGATCACTGCATGCCCTCAGTTTAGCACCATATGCTTGCAATGGGAAATCATTACAGAGAGAAGTTAGAAAGTAATGAGACACATTGCAATTTTAGGCTTCACAACCTGCACAAGATCAAACAGGCAAGATGCAAAACAAGGAGAGTAACCAGAGCAACATATCCTTGTTTGTGCCATAACAGTAGCTCAGCTTGAGTTCCGCCCTTGAAAGAAAAGTATACCCTTGCATGTGCTGTAACAGGAACTCACCTTTGCCCCCCTCCCAAAAAAAAAGAGCAGTCCATGCTTGTTTGTGCCATCTAGCCTAACCTTAAATTGTTGGCAACTGCATATCGTAGTATTCTCAGTTAATGTCCCCATGCATTTTAAGGTAAATTATACAGACTGGCTTGCACACTGCATGTCTCTGAGTACTGGCCAGATAACTGATGAATGATCAAGAAACACAGAAAGGTAAGACAGAACTGTACATTTACAAGAAATAATCATAACAGGTTGTGGGATCAGAACGTGCACTAAATCAAAATATATTAAATATAATAAATGTACATTTTTTTTTGTAGAAAGAGAGGAATATTGGGAAGGGATGTAGGTATATCTTAGTCAGGTAAGTTGGGTAGTTGAGAAAGCAATGCCACACAGACAGAATATACAAGACAAGACACAGGGACATTGAAGGACACAAGAGGTGGGTGAACACCTTGTTTGGAGAGAGGGTGGGGAAATTGAGGTCCCATGCATGTCAAGCTTGTTGACAGTGAGATTCTAGTCCTCACCCAGTGGACTGCCATCATGTCACCTCACTGCACGGCTGACTGCAGTGCCCAATGTCTGCTTCCCCTTCAGGTATTATGAACCAGGATGGACAGCAGGGACTCCATCAGGCATAGGCATGCACCCACAGTGTGGTACACAATCCTATGCACCATCACTGACAGTTCTTCTCCAGAGATAAATTCACCACCTCCACCACTGCTCATGGAAGAAGCCAAAGGCCTATCCTCTAAGGCAGAAGAGTCCTAGTAGTGCAGGGGCAGCAGAAGAGTGCTACCAGGTCATGTACCAGAAGTGCTGAGTAGTGGCTGTAGTGGTTGGAGTTGGGGCAGGAGGATCCTGTGGGACAAGCGTACCCCGCTGTGCTGTGGGGAAAATGAAATAAAAAAAATGAATATAAGAGTTGGGGTGAAAGAAAAAAATGGAGAACATTAATAGCTTCATATGTGACATATAAAGCATTATGACAATTATTTGACCCTATTCTGTTACTTTTATTGTAAGCATTGCAATCTCCTAACACATTTCTTCATTGCTTTTAAAACTGTCTGGTTCCTATGAGATGCATACTATACTACAGATTGCAGCCAGCAATCCTTGATGTGTGCATATATTACACATATGTATGTTCTGATTATACTGATTACAGCCTACAATGGGCCATCTGTGTCACTGGTATAGAGAACTGAAGCTATATTGCAATAATGATGAAAACCTAACAGCTCTGTATATTTAGAAAGTGTGTTTTTTGAAACCACAACCATTGACTACTCTCTAATACTGTACTATTATTTTGTCCTACAGACTACTCTATGCATACTTTCCTTTTACAGATTAGAGATGCATGCTCAATGTTCTTTAAGCATATGAACTGTTACTTTGTGCTACAGACTAAGGCTTGCATACTTTCTTTTACAGTTGAGATATGCATGCACAATTTGATACAGCTGTGTTAAGTACCAACTAAGCTTTCCTTAACTTTTAATGTTACAATAACAGGACTGTTCTGATGCATACATACCACATGATTCTCACATCCCTGACAAATGCACGGCATGGGACCTTACATTTGATGCTTCCTCTGAGGCAGTTGAGGAAAAAAAAAAAAACAGAACAGAATACCATTAGGAATGTCAGTCTTGATGATATTCAGCTTTTAAATCTTACAGTTATTCACTGTATTTGATATTACACATCTGTGGGGTGTCTATCATACTAAATTGACCGATCGATTGGTCAAGGTTATACTGGTTTCTCTTCAGAGGTTATCAAAATGATGTCAGCATTGTTTATGAGAGTGGGGATACCTGTAGCACTGGTCAAAGCCCTGGCAATACTATTCCAAGCTTCAGACTTGTATTCTGAGCCTGAATAGTCCTGCTGCAGGAACCAGTGCCAGTGCTCCTTAACTAGGGTCCAATAAAGACTTTGGACTCCTGAACACCCCACCTTTTTGCTCAGAAGTGAACTGTCTCACCAGAAACACCAGACATGTCTACCATAGCTCAAGCCCTATATAGAATGAGCATTTCCCACCAATTGCAATTTGTATCCTAATGTTTTCCTGCCAACTGCATGTATTTTGCTTACTGTGAGTGCACATTTTTTTGCTTTGCAACATTTGAAAAAGTTGTGCATCATTTAGCATTGCACAAACATTGTAGGTGAGGGTGTGCACTGCTGGGAACATGTTTCCATGATGGTAAACAATTCACAGCAGTGGGAAGCAATGCAATTTCAATGTCATTTGGTATACAGGCATTTGAGTAAAGGTATTAGTCAAATGGACCATGTCTTCAGTAATCTTACACTTACAGCTGTTACAACCAAAAGGTTGAGAAAACAGTTGTGTATGTTACACTTCATCACTATAATCTGCAATGTCACAACAGTAAAACAAAGTGTGCACACCCTGTACTAGAACCCTGGACCAACTGCACTCCAGACCCGCACTTAACACCTGCTCCCACAGGAACAGTTGCATAGCATTCCCTATTTTACTAATGATTCTTAAGGTCTCGCGGTTAACTGCTCACAATGCTGCTTACTATGTTTGTGCGATGACCAACAGAATTAATTGAATGCATCCAGTTTATGTTTGTGGCTCTCTGGGTCCTGTCTGCAACCTGGATGGTCCACTCATCCAGTTTGTGCACTGTTGCACTTCACACAAAGCATATGAGCACAGCCAAATATGTTTGTGCTAAGCAACATGTAGCACAAACACTAGTGAAAAAAAAAATGGATACATAGTTGACATGAGTTAAAACAATCTATGGCAGTGCCCCAAACAAATTTTAATGAGGAAACCTCAGGTAAGGGAAAAACAATTGCTGTTCTGTCCTACAATCTGCTTTCAGGGCCAACAACCTTACACAGAAATGCTATCCATACCATACCTCCCAACTGTCCAGATTTTTGCAGAATGTCCAGATGTTTGCATCATTTTTTTTTTGGCTATTCTTTGTAAAATTTGTGGTTTTCTGGAAAATCACTGAAGACTGAAGTCAATACATAATGGCATACATTTATGTTTCATACTTCATATCCTTCAGAAAATACATGCTAACATATTTCCTATTATTATAGCTACTTTCTAAGTTTATAAGAACAATATTGAAAAATCTGTCCCTATTTTTGGGCCTTTGTCCCCCCATGTCCAGATTTCTTGCACTAAAAGGTTGAGAGGTATGATCCATGTTCATATTAGTGTTTTTTCAGCCTGCGACACTGGTGCAAACAGCAAAACCTTGCTTATGAGCACTGGGCATCATTAATATGCATGGCACAATGCTGTGTTATGAGCAACATCACATACATAAAGAAAATCTGTGTAGGCTCTGCACAGAACCTACACATAGTTTATTGAATCCTGGTGCATGTTTATTAAACCTAGCAGTAAATGGAGTAAGGTGCACCTTGCAGTATTTGTACAAAATACTGAGTACCCTCATAGTTCCAGAATGTGACCCTATATTTGTTTTATTTCCACAAAAGTGAAAAGGATTGATTTCTGCATATCTATAGAAGACTTTTTGAGAAACCTAATATGTTGTATGATTTTGCTGAAAAAGTAACATCTGAGACAGGAATCTTACATATTGTGGAGAAGTGTAAGTGCTGATGTTTTGTATTACAGTGGGATTCATGGGTTAGTGTTGCCTTAACCATTCTGCAGCAATACCACAAACATAATTCACTAGTCCAACCTGGTATAACATAACTCCAGGGAAGGAGTCCACCTAGGAGATTCAGGACACAGATTAAATTAGTAACCATTGGAAATGTCAGGATGCAGTGGAGTGAGTCCTGAAATGGGGACACTAAATGGTAGAAAAAAGGCTTACATATAGTAAGTCTGAGATGCCATTTCTCAGAATATTCCCTTTTCTCTGAGATATAGCAATGTTGGATTTGGGAGAAACAAATGTGTTTTAAGAAGAACAATTTCCTGAGATTTTCTCTTCTTAATGTTTTCAGTCTTTTTTTTTGGCTGACATTTCAGTAGGGGGCCACTGAACTCATCCATTTATAAAAGGAACAAACAATGCATTATAAAAAGGTAAGTGAAATCTGAAACATGAAACGTTTATGTAATCATCACTTATCCACAACAAAGTTTAAGATGGTCTTTGTAGGTTACTAAGGACCCTGTGATCCACAAAAGTGTCTGATACTTCACAGTACCACCTGGGTGACAGCCATAAGACTTGCATGTGTAACAGGTAACATTTTGTCATGCCTGCAGCATTAGCGGTGCCTCACAATGAGTCCATGTTATGGTGAAGTAAAGTACAGAGCATTTCATTTTGTGGAAATATTACATTGCTATCATCATTTGTTCCAGAAGACGATGACTCATAACAAAAAAATAAATAAATAAATAAATAAAATAAAGCACTAATATGCATGTAGAGAGACTAGTTGCCATAATGGCTAAGGTCTTTGTTTCTGATAGGCAGGGTACAATGTTTGATTTGAACATCTGGCCAATGCCTGTGCAGAGTTTGCATGGCCTTAATGAGTCTCTGTGGGGTCCCTTGAACTTTCCAAGAACATGCTATTTCCATCTTAAAATCACCCAAGAATGGAACTGGGTGCAGCCTCTAGATATTGCCCTATAAGGTCAGGAGGTGTGTAGACCAATTGCTTTGTTCATCAACTGTAGTGCACAGTATCCTCAAACAGAAGAGCATGGATTACAGACTGTACATGCCAGGGCTAACCACTCAAGGGTGTAAAAATTGGGTCTATGTGATTCAATCATGATGACTAATGTTGTCGGATTAGTCGATGATAAAGGAGTTGTGGACTCAGTCTACTCTGACCTACTCCATGGATCCATGCTAATGGGAGGGGGAGTATAGGTGCAGTGTGTGTGTGTGCTTTCCATAATGCCTATCAGCTCTGGGAAAATAAGCTGTCAGCTGGTGTCCAGTTGCCCAGACTGGGTTACTTGGGATAGCTTTGTTGAGAGAAAGCTGGACATAAAAGCAATGAACCTCCTAAACATGAGCTACGAAAAGCTACATTCAGTGTAGATTCACTGACACAAAGGCTCTTGGAAGTTGATGACATGATGGTAAGGAGAATGCTGCAAATGCTATGTATCCATGAGACAATGGAAGGGCAGTGCAGCAAAGCCACTTGGTTTGGGGATTAGAGTCTATCATACAGGAGGAAGGCAAACTAGAAACAGTGTGGGTGTTGTGGTGAGGATGAGGCTTCAGAAAACAGCAAGGGGTGTCTTCAGAATTAGTGACAGATTTGTGGTAATCACCCCCTATTGTAAAGCTTGAGCACTATTCATAATCTCAGACTATGCCTTACAGCAGGGTTGTGATACTGAAGAAAAGATTGCATTCACACAAATGTTGCACAACCTATTAGTTAAAGCAGGACAACATAAATTTGTATTGATAATAGGTGATCTGAAAGCATGTACTGGGACACACAGACAGAAGAGAGTATAAGGACTGCCTTGGTCCAGATGGGTGGGGCAACAGGAGTAAAGAAGCAAAGGCCATTCAAGACTTCTGTGTGGCAAATGACTTGATAGTGACATTGAGCGTGGCTTTCATACATCATTTTTAAATTAAGTGTTAGCTGCAGGATGTGTTTTTGTTCACAGTAGCGCAAATGAGGAACCATATTTTATGGAACCAGTTATTTTAACAAAATTACTTAATTAGGACTGAAGCATTTCAAATGAAGCAATGAAACACACTTTTATAACAGTCGATTTTTGTTGACATTAGGATTCAATTTACGTCATGCTTCATCGGCTGTCTGTAAACTTTTGAATGTGTGGAACCCGTTTAGAAAAACGGATCCTAATTATGTAGAACGCTGTTTTCTTCTTAATTGATAATATAATTAATGATACTGGTATACTATTTTGTATTTAAATAACTACCTTAACAGGAAGTATTTGTCTGATGAAGTTCCGGTAGTGACTGGGACGAAAAACACTGCTTGTTTTTGGTGTTTAACATTACGGAGTGGAATTAAAGAGTGTTAACCTTCTGTTAACAGCGTATTTGTGGACTGCTTTACTGAATACATCTGCCTTTCATTTACCTTCCTCAGCGGTTGTCAGCTGTTTGTTCTAGGTTTGTTTGGATTTACTTCGTTGCTGGTTTTTTCTTGACATCCGTTTCTGTGATGGAAGATGAAGGGGATCAAAACCTATCTCAGGGTAACCTAACTCAACTTTTGAACTTGATTAATGTACGCCTCGACCGCTTATCGGAGAAAGTAGACAACGTTACCAGTTCTAACTCCAGCGGTCCTTCGAGGGGTTCTTCTTCACCTAACAATACCAACAGTAATTACCAACAGCTTCCTCAAAGGCGGAGGAAGTTCACAAATGAACAATGCCAGCCAGTGGATCATATAGAACGGAGGCCTATCAGTTTGGATAACAACTTTAACATCAGGGCATGGTTGAATGCAGAATTGAATATGGATGAACCAAACACAGGTACTGAACAATCTGATAATATTTCAAATAAGGGCAACCTTACTGAAAAACTTAAGATATTTGATAATAAACTGTTTAAAGCAAAAAAACTACAGTTAGAGTTAAATTACTTAAATAGATGCGTTCAAGAAAAAATTGTGCCTAAGGGATTAAGGCTCTTTTCTTATCCCACTGGTCTTGTATTTGGGTCTGATTTTTTCAATGACTTGACTGAACTATATAACAATCAAGGCCTGGAAGTGTTAAAGTGCATGATGAAACACTATGCCATTTCCTTAGAAGACCTGAACAATGAAATATCTAACTTAGAAAATGACATCAAAAATTATATAGATTTCAGTAGATACAAATTCGAATTCGACAGAACTCTCAATAGTGTTTCTCAACAAATGGCCAAACTTAAGGGCAACAAATTGAAAAAACTACAGAGGGACCTTAAGGCATACAGAGAAGGGGAAGCTTTCCCAAAACCCCCACCTACCAACAAAGTCAATACCACAGTAAAATCAAATGGTCCCAGCCATCTAAAACAACAAAACAAAAACAGGCATGGGACAGTTAGATCTACTACGAACACCTACGCAATGCCCCTTGACCATGTTTATGTTGATGAAGAAATCTTCGATGATGCTAACAATGCACCGGAAACAAGTCATAATGTTCAGCTTGGGAATTTTTCCAGGCATAACCAAGGTGGACAAAAAAACTACCAGGGGGGGAGGGGGAACAACTGGACAACCAATCCCCCCCTTGGTCAGAAACGGAGATACAACACGAGGAGCAACAACCAACACCAGGATTAAGATTGTTTGAAGTCATATCAAATACCAAAAATGACTTCAAAATATACAACTACACTGAATGTCACATTGACTCTAAGCTGGTGGAATTATTTGCTAAGGGAATGACTTTTGTTCCAACAAGAAAATGTGACATTACTGAATTAATCTTGGACTTTAAAATGTTCACACGTAAACTAAATTTAAATATCATGTTTGGTAACAACAGTTACAACACAAGTGAACTTAAGATAGCAAGCACCTTTAATCCCCCCCACAACGACACACTAAACCTTTTTGAACATTTGTGTATTAGTGAATTCAGGGAACTTAATAGACATTCCAATAATAATGACCATAAAATGAATATGTCAAATGAGGAAACCTACTTATTGAATACAATCAGAGAGCTACCATTGAGGCTCATGAAACCCGACAAAGGCGGGGGGTTAGCAGTGTTCTACAACAGTGACTATTCAAACACCATGGTCTCAATTTTAGGTAGTGACACATATGAGGAAACAAGTAGAAATGAACTGAATCAAGCATACAATCGAATAAAAATGTTTTTTAGTGACCTTTACACAGATGGCATCATAAATATCGATCAATACAGCTACATTACCATGCTGGCACCCAGAATCCCCAAGATCTTTGGTATACCAAAGTTACATAAAAATGTTCTTAACCCACCATTCAGAGATGCAAGGCAGTCCATAACATATCCATCTGCTAAGATGGTGGACTGCATTCTTAAAAAATATGTAGAATCTGAAACACAGATACTAAAGGACTCTTGGTCCTTCTTAGAATGCATCCAGAATACACCATTTAATGCATCAGGTAACTTTCTAACGGTTGATATCTGTGAGTTATATTCTTGCATCCCACATACTATTGGAACTGAATGGGTCATAGACTTCATCCGGGGTAAGGGTGCACCAGATAATGAATGCCTGTTGGTTGAACAATTACTAGAGATTATTCTAGCAAACAACTTTATCTTTTTTGAGGGCTTACTTTTTAGACAAAAAGTTGGGGTAGCCATGGGTTCCCCTATGGGCTCAACTTGGTTTTAGCATTCTGGGAAAAGGAACATCTACTTAATAGTGTATGGATGAACCAAATCCTTTGTTACAAAAGGTTTTTGGATGATATATTCATCATTATTGAGGGAGATGAACACTATGCAAACCAGTTGGTGGACTACCTTAGTTCAACCACACACTTTTTGAAGTTCACTAAAAACTTCCAGTATAATACAATCAATTTCCTTGATGTATGTTTATCAAAGGGCCTTGATAAATACACAGCGAAGATTCATAGAAAGGAGACTCATTGCAACAGTTATTTACATTTTACGAGCATGCACCCCCAACACCAAAAGAAATCAGTTGTCAAAGGACAACTAGTCAGGGCTGCTAGAATGGTAACAAGTGAAGAGGACTTTCATGAAGAATGTAACTTGTTGCACGAGATGTTTACAAACAGGGGCTACCCTGATTTATTTCTAAAAAACATCTTTGAGGAAGTTATCGAAAAAAGAAATAGGGGCATTTACGCACCTATTTTGAATGATGAAGTTAAAACTAACATCACTTTAGTGTATAATGGCAGCACTGACCAAATTTCATCATTATGTACAATGGCTTCAATACACGAATCTGATAATAGGGAGGGTAAAACTGAAGAAAACTTCAATACTGCATTTACTTTTACATATTGTATTGAAGCATCAAATATAGGCAACATAGTTAGAAAGTACTGGCGGTCTCTGTCACTGGACAAAGATTTAATAAACATACTTGCCCACGGTCCAACTATTACATACAGAAGGGGCTATAATTTGAAAAAATTATTGGAAACAAATAGTAAAACTAAACCATCTAAAAGAGGTACAACAAAATGTGGGAATTGCAAATATTGTGCTTATATAAACATTTCAGATAGGTTTAACATCAGAAACGAAACTTTTCAAGTTAACAACCTGGCCCAGTGCATAGATTGTTTTTCATTCTATGTGGGCAAAACTGATAGATTAATTCGCGACAGACTGTTATGCAATTGCCAAAAACAAGGATGACAATGCCCTAGCCAGGCATTGCACAAAGTACTCAGATCATAAATTCAAGTTCCTGATTATTGATCAAACTAGAAAAAACTTTATTGAGGAAGGATTGGTGAACGACATCATGTTAAAATTGGATTTAGAAAGGAGAGAACTGAAATGGCAAGTTAGGTTAATGGCATGCACTCCCCCAGGCCTGAATGAAAGTTGTTCAATTTCATGTCTCTTAAAAATTAAGAACCTACTTAGATAGAACTCAGTAGTATAATATGCAAAGAAAAGGGATTACATAGGTTAAAAATTAGAATAATGTAGTATTTTTTTACACACATATATCTAAAATAGTACATGGAATCAGTGTTTTCACCATTTTTTACCCACATTCACTGTTGAACAAAGTAAATATTTACACTTTGATTTTTTTATCAGAATAAATATGTGGGGATAGTGAAGGCACGAGCATTCAATTGTACACAGGTGTACTTCATACTTTTTTTCTAATTTTTAGGGTGGCCTAAGTACTGTAATAGTGCACCCATACTGGCAGTAAACAGTAACAAACTAGGGATACTGTTGACCCCTAAGTCTTGACTTTATATGGGAGCGTAGGTTCATCAGGTCAACCCATAAAAGAACATTAAAGGCAACGATTTTTGTTATGCCTATTGGTAAGTCTAGCGTAACTTGTAACAGACGACTAGACTCTATTGGGGTGGAGACTTTACACTACAAAACAGAAAAATAATCAACAAGTTATTGCCACGTACATTTTAGTTTATTGTTTTAAAACATGTAATGTAAAGAGAGACAGTTATATAGTTATACAAGTAGATTCCCCTTATTTGCAGGGAAACATTGTAGCCAATTAATTAACATTTAGAGAGGTATGAATGTATGGCAGTTAGGCTCCTAAATTGTTACTAATTAACAGTAAGTTAGGGGTTTTGACTACCTTGGGTTTTGTCCTTTTTCATTCACGATTGTTGTACACCTGGACAACACATAATAGGACCTGTGCTTGGAAGGTCCTTTTTCTATATTTTATATTTTACATTTGTTACTTTTTATTTATTTATTATTTTTTACTTATTACTTTTTATTCAACTTTTCTGTATCCTTGCAACACACCAACTGAGGTCCTATGAAAATAGAATAAAGATTGCATAGTGACAAGCATTAGGTTACCAAAACCATAAACTTTGTGTAGTTTGTTTGAAACATGCATCGTGCGAGTAGTCATCTACATAAAGACAGTTCTTTACGTATCTGAGTGTTTTCTATAAAAAAACAAAAAATTAAACATTCAGCGACAGGGGTTGTGACTTAAATTTCACAACTCGAATTATAGTAGCCTAGCGCCATCCAGGTGCGATATAGGGTCGAGTAGTTCTTGTGACTACTTAAGTCAGGATGTATTGACAATAGTGATGTAACTTTAAGCTTGGTTAGTTACTTGATCCTCACGGGACGTAAGGTTCTGTCATATGTACAGGACTGTAACGTTCAGATGGGGACACTTGTGATCGTAGATGCAGGACACAGTAACAGACGCTGCATATATTTTCATATTTCTACCTTTTGCGGTAACTGGATTTCAGCAAAGGTGAGATTTTCCAACTAGCGTAACCCTGATGTAGCGTTCACACAACGAGGTTTAACAACCAGTTTGATTAAAGCAGAATGGAGGAGTGCTTGAGCACGGATCAAACAGGCTACTAGGATGTATTTTCATACAAACAATTTTTTTATGGTAACTGGATTTAGTAAGGTAGAGATTTTTTAATTAGCGCAACTACGATGTAGTATTTGCAAAACGAGGTCAAGTAAACAGTTAGATTAAAGCAGTACAGAGGAGTTCTGGAGTATGGAGTAAATAGGTTGTCTGTATGTGCTTTTTTATACATATTTTTTCATACACACTTATTTACTACCATTTCACGCTTTATTGTATTTTATCATGTGTCTTTATGCCGTTTTACATTGAGCATGGCTTTCATACATCATTTTTAAATTAAGTGTTAGCTGCAGGATGTGTTTTTGTTCACAGTGGCGCAAATGAGGAACTATATTTTATGGAACCAGTTATTTTAACAAAATTACTTAATTAGGACTGAAGCATTTCAAATGAAGCAATGAAACACACTTTTATAACAGTCGATTTTTGTTGACATTAGGATTCAATTTACGTCATGCTTCATCGGCTGTCTGTAAACTTTTGAATGTGTGGAACCCGTTTAGAAAAACGGATCCTAATTATGTAGAACACTGTTTTCTTCTTAATTGATAATATAATTAATGATACTGGTATACTATTTTGTATTTAAATAACTACCTTAACAGGAAGTATTTGTCTGATGAAGTTCCGGTAGTGACTGGGACGAAAAACACTGCTTGTTTTTGGTGTTTAACATTACGGAGTGGAATTAAAGAGTGTTAACCTTCTGTTAACAGCGTATTTGTGGACTGCTTTACTGAATACATCTGCCTTTCATTTACCTTCCTCAGCGGTTGTCAGCTGTTTGTTCTAGGTTTGTTTGGATTTACTTCGTTGTTGATAGTGGCCAACACAAGGTTCGGTAAGAGTGATAGTCACATAATATCCCTCCTAGCAAAGAAAGGTTACTGGAGTAAGATCAGCTGTAAAGTCAACAGAGACAAGGCTGAAGACCCGGAAGTTGACTGGAAGGACAGCACAAGATTTTAAGGAATTACTTAGAGCTCTAACATCTGAAGAAGAAAAGGAAATAGGTGGAGATGAAGAAGAAAGGCATTGCCTCCATGTGAGAGAACTACAGAACAGATATGTGGCCAGGCAAGGTATGAAAAAAAATATAAGGAAAGCTGGTGGTGGACTACAGATGTCCAGGAAGTCATCAAAAGGAAAGAATGAGTGCAAGAAGAAGTGAGAGATAGAAAAGACTGACCAGGCTAAAAGGAATACTGGTTGGCTAACAAAAAAAGAAAGAAAAACAAACAAAAAAAAGGAATACCGTGGTAAAACTATGTTGGGAAATAAACAATGATAAAAATCCAAAATAGACATGCTCAAATATCTATTAGTGCAAAACACACAAGTGCAAAGCTTTCACGAATCTACCATTCATCGGTGCTAACAATTAATTAAAATGCACCTCAATTTATAATAAAATGAACCAATCACATGACACAGCCATCCAATAAAAACATATATACACATATATCAATTAAATATACATAAAGACCATTTAAAATCATACATAAACATAGTTAATGATATTGCATTTATTTTTTTGACTAAAACAGGTTTAATACTAATTGCACTATTCAAGCCAGGAAACATATCAGCTTTGAGCCTTAAAATCCAGTTATACTCACCAGCCTCTAAAACATTATTTATGTCACCTCCTCTAATGTCTTATTTATAGCATCAATGGTTGTAAATTTAAATTCGTGGGTGGATTCAGTATCTAGAACATGCTTTCCTAATGCATTTGTCTGAACATTCTTATGTATGTTGGACTTATGCTCAATAATACGGTCTTTGAATTTTCGGCTACATTTGCCAACATAAAAGCAAGAACACTTTGAGCACATTCCTAGATAAACAACATAGGCAGTGTTGTAAGTAGCATAGCAATAAAAATTATACAGTTTCCCTGTTACCAGGTGCACATAAGTGGTACTACTGGTGATATCCCTACAACAACTGCAACTATAGCAAGGAAATGTTCCAAGCTTACTAATAGCCCTACCACCACTTTCTGTTTTAAGATCTTTGTAACATAAGTTCCTTTTGAATTTCTTTCAGTTCCTATAAGCAAAACTTGCCCCGGGATTCATGAAACTCGGCGCAAGGCCTGCATTAGGCTTGCGCCGACCGTGCGGCGTGAAGATGGCACGGTAGCGCCAAATCCATATTAATGAAGGCATGCTGCTGCCACAGCCACGTGCATAGGAAAGGAGCGCGAGTGCATAGGGCGTGTCGAAGTGCCACACGGAGGCGTGGAAATGTTAGCTGTCAATGTGCAACCTAAAATGCTTGCATATAACAATTTGCAAGCAATAGTAATCACATCTGTCAGTGTCCGTGGATAGTGAAACGTATGCAAAGCATGCAAGACAGTTCCTGCGAACACAAAACGAAGAAGCAAACACAAATGCATGGTAGGGAATAACGGGTCCCTATCCCGCGAACAAATGACATTGAAAACTGTGTGCCCATAGTCCAACGCAGTGTAGATAGTTATAGCAAGTGGAAGGGAAACGCATCATATGTTAGTGCGCCACCAATAGGTACGTCCAGCCCAATGGTCAGGGCCACCAGCTGACCCATATTGTGAGGGAGTGTACACAGCTGGGCAGATGTGTCCATAACAAAAAACATGATAAATGTAAATATCTAGCTACCGTATGACCGAATTATATCCCACAATGCATGTAATAGTCACATACAATAGGTATGTCCGTATTTCACATACCAAATGTGACAGGAAATAGAATAAGCATGTAAGTGAAACAGAAGGAGCATATAAACTGCTACAACAATAAGGCAACATGTAGACTGAAAGGAATAGTATTATCCGTAGCGTTGACTGTGGGTACGTGTTTTCCAGTACATTCGGATATGTGTCCGGAATATATCCCATCCAGGACATAGGAAAAGGTGGCATCCTACCAATGATTAGAACAGTCGGACAATATCCGCACATCAGCGGTCCAAGCCGAACTTGTCAGGATGTGTCACAGTTAAACGGGTATTACCCAGGTATACCAACCATGTCATGGAAGTTAAGTATGGGCGTGTACCTATGTGTGTGAGGTATAGCATGTGGAAAGTCAAACATGGCAGGGTAGTCCACACAACCATACAGGTACCTGACATATGTAGGGTATGCAATGTGTTACCTTGACCATGTCATGGGTCATCAACCAAAGCAGTGATGGATGGAGTGTCAGGAATATGTGTGTGGGGGGTTGGGTAATGGTATAATCCTCCAAGGCGACACTGTGTCGTATGCAGAATAGGTGAACCGGAGGTGTATGAGGGAGCAGCAGGTGAAGCAGAAAGAAACACAAAAACATGTATACACATCTGCAATACAACCAGACAGGCCATACTGTAGAACACAATCCCACAAACATATGAATATTAAAATGTGCGATACAAATGTACAGACATGTCACCGGCACATACCCACAGATTGGTCCTGATGGAACTGACCATATCAAATGCAGCACACCTGGATGCATAATGGACTACCCAGCATCCCCTCCACAGCACACAACCCGCCCCCATACCTGAACATCCATCAAATCCAGCCATACTTGGCCTACTAGTTTGGTGCAGCCATATCTACACATAGTGACCACTACGCATATGTAGTAGGTAGTGTCACCCTAGGCAGTTTCAGGATTGCAAACTATGTATCCCTTGCATGTAAAACCCCCAACATATTTTCGTAACACCAGAAGAATGTTCGTTATTGGTCTTGTTTCGGTCTTGTTAAATTTTTGGGATATCCCTCATGGGATAAGTAATCTGTATAAACATTAGAATGGGTATGAAGACACGATGTCCAGTCCTGTAGATATCTGGATACAAGTTGGAATTTGCAGTAGTAATGCACGAGACTGTCCAGCCCTAGATGGTCATGCAGAACCTACTACCCGCGATCAAATACCTGCCCGTGACGCACGTGTCCCGACACGAATAAGCGAGAGAATATATTGCACACATTCGCATAGTGGCACATGGTATATGGGTGATGAAGGCACTGACATAAACAGGATACCCCCTGATCCACTGTGTGAGGGACAAGTAATGTGTGTGTAGGTGTGACCTGACCAGCAATGATAGAATGCCAAATGTCCTGTGATTGTAGGAAATAACTATGTACCATACTGCATGTAGCAGTTGCCTAAAGCGGTCACGTCAGGATAGAATAAACATAATTCGTACAAGAAACAGGCAAACAACAAAAGTGCCAAAGGTATAGGCTCACAGCTCAGAAACAAATGAATGTTTTAAACCTGCAATGACCATGGCTATGTGTTGGCCCAAACAATCTGGTGTCCCCAATAGGGTTACCATCTGTCCCACTTTGTGAGGGACAGTCCCTCTGTGGACAGTTGTGTCCTGACAAAATATATTAAAAATGGCACATGTCCTGAGATTGTAGGACATAATTATGTCCCATTTGTTATGTAATAGTTGCATAAAATAATTATTTCTGTATCTAAAATACCTAAATGTTACAAGAATCAGAATAAGCAACTAAACTGCTACAACAATAGGCTTTTATGTAGGCAAATAAGTAAAGTTTTATCCTTTGTACTGACCGTGGGTATGTGTCGGCCTGTAAAATCTGATGTGTGTTCCGAAAATGTCCCATCTTGGCCATTTGAAAAGGTGGCAACCCTAGTCCCCAGAATACATCCCAACCTGTACATATGACAATGTCAACACTACCAATGGTCAGAGCATTCGCACAATAACTGGCCAGCCTCTTAACCACTCACAAAGCCAGTGACCTTTGGAGGAAAGGTGTTGAATGAGAATGACTACTTACAACAATGAAGAGTAATAGACGCATTGAACTGCAGAAAAGTAGTAGTATTACGAATCTGTCAACACAGTCCAAGCTAATAGTACTAATATGGTAGAAGTATCCGTGATTGTCCCTGAGTTGTCATAGCTTTGTCACTGTAGAAATGAGTCCCCGAGTATCACAAATGTCCGTACACATAAGTACAGCTGTCACATCTGTTGACAGAACTATTGCATACCCGTAGTGAATTTATAACTGATGTCAAGAATAATATTCATTGTATCTATAAATGAATGAAATAGTCAAATGGGAAGGGAACACATGGAAATCCCACCCCCCCCAACCTGCATTATGCAGTGGAACCACACCCTGCCCTAAATTATGTAGCACCAACCTAATAATGTTGTCAGAGGTGCCCAAACAACTGCATCTGTAAACACAGGTAGAATGTTAAAATCTGGACTAACTCTGTCCATGTGGTACGCCTGATCTTTGAACAGAGCCAGGGCAGTTCTAGTCACCAGTCGGCTGAGCCTAAACCCTGACCAGCACATGAACACCTTGACAATCAAACATGCGTATGTGCGAGGACTATAAGCGTAGGAGTTCTGAATATCCTTGGAGTGAGTAGACATGCAGCACAGGTCCAGAGCAGTAGGAAACAGGGAATTTCCTAAGTGTAGTACTGCGGTTTTCCCAGCAGGAAAATGGATGCCTGTTGTGTAAGGGAAGTGGAGAGGCATATGTCAGAGCAGCTATGAACCATGGGTATACATATAAATGAGCCAGAACAACAATAGTGTAGTGGCTACAGCATCTGCCCAACGTAAAGGCATTCCCAGTTCAAGTACGACTATAGCACATATTAATTCTGTAATGAATGCCTCTGTGCTGTAAAGCCAACATTTATACACGTAAAAGTGATCGCGTTTGCATGGGTCCATTAAACGGATTCCATCAAAGTGGTACTTTCATAAGGAATAAGGCACATGTAATCCCAAAGAAGTGCCTGTAAACATATATAACTCAGAATAAGGAGATGCAAGTGCGCCTGCGTGTATGCGAGCTATTAGCATAGCAAATGTATGTTGTGTTGTACAGCTGTAACTTTTATATATATAGATAGATAGATGTGTGTATAGATAAATATTCACAGACATAACAGAAATATGCAATTATATATCTACATATATATCTATAGATACACATATATACATATATATATATATATATATATATATATATATATATATATATATATATATATATATATATATATATATATATATATACACACACACACACACACACACACACACACACACACATATATATATATATATATATATATATATATATATATATATATATATATATATATATATATATATATATATATATATATTATATATATATGTAAGGAACACCGAAAGACAAAAGCAAACATAAGGGTTGTGAAGGGAATCCAGAGCAGGTAAGGAATTATAAAGTGCTCGCAGTGTATGTCACATAAAGCTGCACAAGTATGAGTAGAGCACCGCTCTTCACACCAGAGGCAGGGTTATACCAGTGGCCATAACATCGTTGAAGTGTTACGTCAACACTGTAAACAGACGGAATGTAGTACATGTTGCGACCACCTACACTTGTAACCCACAAATTGTTCATAATCCATAACACCAGGAAAGGCACGTATGTGCAAATATGAAAGGATGGTGAGGCTGTGAATACACGAGGTGGTACAAAATCTGTGTAGATCCCCAATGCTCATGAGAGGGCAATGTGTAAAGGTGTGTCATGGCTGCGATATCAGGTGTATAATGGCTGTTATGCATGGAAACTCAACACGGGTGTGCAAGAGAAACTATGGCTATGCGATTATGGACACAGGAGTGCTAGGGTATGTTGCGCCGGGTGCAATGGAGCGGTCCGTGGAGGTCAGCTAGTACGTAGGTGCGATTCCCAGATAGAGCACCATTCGCATGGAGACATGTGTGAATGGGCGTATCGTTGTCGGACGTTGTGCGCCAGGGCTGGCAGCCTGGCGCGTAAAACCTATATGCCACCCATGAGCGGAACACAATTCTGCTGTGACAACCCCAAACCGGGAAAAGCAGAAAGACACAACTACATGAAGACAACAATATGTTGACATACAGTCACAGTAACACAAACACTCATCCTATCAACAGTAATAATATGAATGTGCACAGAAACAAACACAGTAGCAGGAATAATAGGCTGCACATACGGGTAATAGGTCGAATGACACTATCACATCCCAGTTAGCAGTGGAACCCCAGGCATGAAAAACGTGCGACATCTGTCTGCTGTATAACGTGCAATATACTGATCACAAGTTCACTGGAGTGAAGTGTCAGTGTCATAATGACTCATGCAATAGTATGCTGTTGATGCAGAGATAAAACCCAATACTCATGTGTAAGTGTCCATGTCTGGGAAATGTATAGGTTAACGGACACACAGATGTATATATAGATAAAAACGTATATATACATATATCTATATTAATTTACATACACATATATATTCATACAGATATATATATATATATATATATATATATATATATATATATATATATATATACACACACAGAAGGATATACTACTACGGACATATATATATATATATATATATATATATATATATATATATATATATATATATACAAACAGGTACTGATATATGCACATACACACAAAACAAAATATATATGTCAGTGTAGATATACACATGTACATAAACAGGTTACTTCACAGCAATTAGGGGTAACATATTTACAGCCCAGGCATATGTGACTGGGAGGCCCAATAAATAAACATTGTACCCCCCACATTGCCCTGCTAGTCCGGACAGACATACAGACAGGCAATACAGATCACTACACTGCCGCTGTCCAAAACACCAGTAGGAAAGTACCAGTGGGAGAGATCTGCAAGGTCTACACTTTAAACATATATAACGGTGTCCCTTGCAGGACCCCAAAAATTCAGGGTACGTGTGAATCTGCTGACATTGATACGAGCAGGATGTAGGTGTACATGGAACAGTAGGTTGTGCAAGTGTGATAATACATGGGTTGACAAAACATACGACATGTGTCCCGAGACAGGGAGAGTGGGCAATGTGTAGGGGTGTGCTCATACCCCAGCTGCGCTCACTGTAAGTATTCATCACAACTGCTGTAGAGGGGTGCCAGGTAGGTGGACCATGGGTATGCAATAATGGGCTTAAGTGTGCAGGTGCTGGTTGGCAGAGATGTAGTAGGCCCGCCTAGTGGAAGTCATTAATATTCCTATGTGGGCATAGCATACGCCTCTACACCTCCCAAACCTGAAGAGCACATCTACCGGATAGTCTGTAATCCATTGGGAGAATACATAGAGACCAAATCAGTGCCGTGTACCTGATTAGCATGGACGTCCATAGTTATGTATCAGAATGTAACAAAGTCCAACTAAACACTTCCAGAACTAGTGATATTAGGTGAACAGGTGGAGGAATACAGGTAATGGCAGATGACAACATGTATGATTCAGAAACAGCATGTACCTCGACAAACATGAATGAATACATATGCTCTATGACTATAAATGTGTCTGGTTAATAGAACCAATCATCTAAGTGTGTCCCACAGGGTGTTATGCATTGTTCCTGATACAGTGTTCATTCACACCCATTGGTATGTGAGTTCTGCTACTGACAGAAAGTGCATAATTTGCTGACCACCTTAGGTAGATGATAGCATAATAGAAGTGGTTCAACACCCGTAAGCCTGTGAGGGACACACCCGTCTGGGCAGTTGTGTCCTGCAAAATGACAGTTATGGCACATGGCCTGTGAGTTCTGGAATGGAGGCTATATAGTGTGTGTAGTGGTGTCAGACATTAATTTGTTGTATCAGAAACAGCTACATGTAATAGGAAACAGTATTATCAATTATAATGCTACATGAATAACCTTAACGTATGCAAACCATGGAAGTCATCTGTTTACTACTGGCTGTGGGTATATGTTGCCTTGACACATGTGATAGCTCTACATATAGGGTCTATAGGGCCGCCACCATTCTGAATGGCCAAACTGGAACCTGCTCTGTAGAAATGTCAGACGTACTAGGGCAGAACATACCTACAGTCATGCATAGTACAGAAATATACATATCAGCACAAATCAAAGCGTAGTCTAGCAGCAGTAAAGTTGCTTATGCTACTACATATGACATATCGACGTGTCAGGTATACAAGACCTGTAACAAGCAACCAGTACAGACACATACAACATGAGAATGTCCCCTAATCAGGACAGTTACAATGGCTAGACTATTGTCCATACCTCTCAACTGTCCCTGCATTTCAGGTACGTCCATGAGTTTGACTGAAAGTTTAACTCTGTCCCTCTTAATCCCTCCTAAAATTAGTGACTGTTGAGGAAAGATGGTGAATCACACTTACTGATTAATGTCAATAAATAAATTAAAAACTACTTTTACTTCAGAATATGTGTATTGAGTCATATGCTCTGATTCTGTCAATGTTTCAAGTTAATAACACTACTTTTGTAAAAGTGTCCCTGATGTTTTCTTGACCTGTCCCTGATTCTGTAGAAATGTGTCCCCGATTGGTGGAGAGGTCTGGTATTGTCACATGAGATATGCCTAATGAGGTACTGCCCCATGCAAAGAGGGAAAGGTGTCACTCCTACAGTCTCCCGTCATGCAATCTGAAAGGTGGACAATGTGCAGTAGGTTTGCGGTAGCATGACTCGGCGGACAGCTGCGTTAACAAACTCAAGTCACATGTCAGCATTGCAGAGTAACGGTTCCCATGTATCAGGCAGTTGGGAGCAGATCATATGAGGAACACGCATATAATATGATTACATCACTGGACAGGCCGCCAAGTCAGTACAGTCGAACGCCTGCCATCGCAAAATGGTTACACATACCCGATACTGTAGTCATGCAGCCCAATGTAATATGCATCACAAGGGATCGCACACACCCAGCGTGAGTGACAAATGTAAGTGGAAATGTCAGTGAGCAAGCGGCTGTAAGCGTGTTTGTCTACCAGTATGCCAGTAGTGCACTGTCAAAGAAATGTGGAGTCTAAACGTGTATAAGGTGCTGTGACCAGAGGTCAGCAGTGCTTAACACTGTGCAAACCCACGCACAATTGCTCCCACCTGCTGGAATGTGCCTTACCAGTCCGTATCCAAAGGCGTCGGTCTGTCCGCAAACAAAGAACTGCCCTATTCACATGTTGGTAGCAGTACCCTGCGTACATAGCTCATGTAAATTAACAATAGACCATGGCATATGTACAGACAATAGACCACACACACATCATACAGCGCAGTCATCCAACAGTATAGCAATGTACTGGCAAATATGTCTGGACCACTGGTGTATGCATGCCTGGCCGTCCTGGTTTCAGTGTGTGAGCATGCCCAGTATGACTGTTACGCATGTTGTCGACTGACATTACCATCATACCGTCATGTGTGTGAGCATGCCAAGTATGGTCAACTGTATCGCATGTGTCACATGTCCAGATAGTTAGTACTGTGTTGCTGACCCCTTCGTTCTACACAGACAGGTGTCATGTTGTGTATGCAGGGTAGCAAATGGTCATGTGGCACTGACAGTTGCTACATGTCTGCACAGCATGGGGGGACATCCAACCACAACCACAGTCCTACACAGCACCGTGGGTGGTGCACTTGACTCTCACATGTGTAGGTTTGATGGGGGCACAGCCAACAGTTGTACACATCTGCCGCTACTGTACTGGTATGCCGGGTACTCCATGTCAGTGTGTGGACCTACCTAAATTGCTGGTTGGAGGGATACCAGTGTATGTCAGTTCCCAGCTTTAAATACCAGCACAGTGGTGTTGGATGTCCCGTCCTAGCTTACACAACCTACATCAAACTGCCTGGCCTGCTGTAGTCTGTGTGTGTCGTAGGGGGTTGGGGTCATTCATTGGGCATATCCATAGGCCATCGTATATTATTTGTCTGTATTGGTCCACATCTGTCCAGTTGCATGGAACGTGTGTGGGCTATATGGACACACATGATGGTCAGCCCATAATCTGCAGTGGATTAGGACACCTTGTGTACTACAGGCTACCATTGTGACCCCTGTATGTGCTACAGAGGTCATGGTGCCACTATGGATGTGTACTGTCTGCTGCCCTAACATTTGGCCACCACAGTCACTTGTAAGCTCACATACATACCATAGCAATGGGTAAATACACATTCTAATACAACTGCCACTTGTTAGGTCAATAGACATACCCTGGGTGTGTTCTGGACTTGAGGACGGTGCTAGAGGGCTGCCTATGTTGGATGCACACAGTGCACCTCCTATAAATGGCTGAGCACAGGTAATGCCATGTTTGGCATCCATTGTACTGTGTGCAGGTCAGAGCGGGGAAATCCGTGGGTACCTACTGTGTCAGTGCATATGCCTTGTGTTGCCTCTTTGCCAAGGGCAGGTCATATTGTGCACAGGCTTTTGCCGACTGTGCCCTGCTCAGGTAGTTCCTTCACCAAGTCACACTGTGCCTGCACAGGCCTTGGCAGTGGTGTTGGGCTGTGTGGCCCTTCCCCATGCTGCTCCTGGTGCAACTGTTACTGCAGGATCAGATTGTGTAGCGTAGAAAATACCATAACAACTTGTGTGCATGTAGCTTGTGAATACTGCAGAGCTCCAACGGATGCGTCCGGATACCAGAACTGTGAACTGAGCATCCCAAACACATGCACAAGTATATGTCTTGCCTGTGCATCTGCCTCAGTATGGTGTGAGTGTTCATGTGTGTATGCATTGCTGATGGGTGTCATCAGTCACGACACCAGTGTTTACCCAGCATCCCCCACTAGGAGACTGTAGGGGATGTCCATATTGGCACTGGTGTGCTACAGCTGTGTCAGAAGCCATATATTGGAATCATCATAGCTTCCAGGGCAGACAGCACACACATGCAATCTCATGCCCTGGCCATCGCAAATGGTCTAGCTGTTGGAAGGTATGCCCCTGCAGTGACTGTAGGCCCCACCCAACTCACCGGGTGGTGCTACGAAGTGTATGTGTGTGCAGGCTATAGCACCCAGTACCCCAGGGTAGTCATCCATGTGGTTGAACAGATGCATATTGCTGGTCTACTAATCACGTCTATTGAGGACATGTACGTGCTCACTAGCATGTGTTGACATGGCATCTGTGAACTGGTGCAATACTCTGGATGCAGATGCCTGTGAGATACCCATGATATCCCCAGTTGTGCTGTGTGAGGTACCTGTGGCTAGTACACCTAGGCCAACACATACCGTGGTATCCACTGTGATGTGTTTCCCTCGGCCTGTTTGATGTGTCAGGTGTGGCAGGCACAGGTCAACAAGCTGCTGTAGGAGATCTCTGTCCACCCCATAGTGCTCCACCATCCCCAGCCCATGTAGCCCCTGGTAAGTCACCCTGGGTCTATAAAGTTTTATGTCACCCCAGTAAGGGTTGTTCGGCAGCATACACATCCTCACTGCCCCAGCCTCCTGCACATGTTGGTATATGTTGCCTGCTGCAGCACATCTCATTTGGTTGGACTGTGTCGTGAAATGTCCCCGCAGTAAGTGTGCTAAGGCAGGAGCACTCCTGAGGCTTACAGTATGCCTGACCCCCCTCCCATGCTGTCAACTATATTCGAGACCTGCACCCGGCTGACTACACACATACACTCCAGGGACCAGCATCACACCCTGGTGATAAATGGGATACACTATTGTCAACCTCATCTGCATAGTATAGTCTTCTAATGAACAGTTATATGACCCATACTAAACCTCCAAATTAATAACCACTGCTCAGTGTCACTCATATCCATACACAACTGGCAACAGGTGACTTACTATCACCATATTTGATGTCCCATGGTCTTCCCAGCAACAAAATAGCCGGTGTCTACATGACTACAACCCATGACCCTGCACACTAGAGATGATGTGCATTACCACCATGCCATGGCAGATATTATATAGATCCCAGGTTATCACGTACAGATCATCCGGCACAAACATTCAATAGTGCTGATGTCCCCAGTCATATATGTTCACATCTATGTTCACCTCAATATCTACATATATCATATATATTATTTGAATACCTATATACATGGACATATATATATATATATATATATATATATATATATATATATATATATATATACATGCATTTACACACATATGTAGATATGGCATTTATATCACAACAGCGTACCACATGACAGCAATGCATTAGACAGGAATGAAAAGGAAACTACATGTGCCACCTGCATCATGTAGTGTTGTTACTATCAAGGCCCATGTGTTTTGTTGCGTCACATGGGTCAGACTGTATCAAGGGTAAGAGTAAGGCTGCTGACAGTTACTCACCAGAACTATTGGTGAATGTATGTGTTGACAACCTAGTGTCTTGGCAGAATATGCGGGCTGTGGACACTATATAGGTCAGCAATAAAACACATCCCGCAGCTAGCCACCCACAGATACCAACACATACGGTATAACTGCCAAACACACACACCTGCCATGCCTTGGAATCGAGCACCTACCTATCTAGTCTACCACACTGCAGCATTATACAGTAACAGAACGCGCTACCGAGTTCCAGCATCACTGCACTCCCACAGGCATACATCTAGGTGGATGACATCATCCGCAAAGGCAAAGACGCCGATAGGGAATGTATGGTGAGTGAGCCATCTAAAAGCATCACTTTGTCCCCAGGCAGCTGGAAACACACACACACAAACACACACACACACACAGACACACACTTGGCAGAGCTGGGAGTCGAACATACACCTAACTACCTTATCACACTACAGCATTACACAGTTACAGAATGCACTACCAAGATTACTGGAACACAGAACTCCCAGAGGCATACTTCTAGGTGGATGACATCATCTACAAAGGCAAAGACGCCGATAGGGAATATATTTTGAGTGAGCTGTCTAAAAGCATCACTCTGTCCCCAGGCAGCAGGAACACACACACACACACACACACACACACACACACACACACACACACACACACACACACACACACACACACTTGGCAGGGCTGGGAGTCGAACATACACCTAACTACCTTATCACATTACAGCATTACGCAGTTACAGAACACGCTACCGAGATTACTGGATCACAGCACTCCCAGAGGCATACTTCTAGGTGGATGACATCATCCGCAAAGGCAAAGACGCCGATAGGTAATGTATGGGTAGTGAGCTGTCTAAAAGCATTACTCTGTCCCCCGGAAGCTGGAAACACATACACACACAGTCACACACTTGGCAGGGCTAGGAGTCGAACATACACCTAACTACCTTATCACACTACAGCATTACGCAGTTACAGAGTGCGCTACAGAGATTACTGGAACACAGCACTCCCAGAGGCATACTTCTAGGTGGATGACATCATCCACAAAGGCAAAGATGCCAATAGGGAATGTATAGAGAGTGAGCAGTCTAAAAGCATATTACTGTCCCAAGGTAGACGTAGACAAACACACGGCAGTGGTGTGAGCGGGACAATTCCTGTCTACCAAGCACTATTGCAACACTACATAGATATGACATGTGCCACAGACAGTACACCCTTCAAGACAGTCAACCAGTGTGTTCAATGTAGGAATCCATCCTGACTTGGGGTATGGACATCTGTTGCCTGGATGACAACCATCGCTATATAGGATGTCAATGGCCATGCCAATACACAGAGGCACATCACCGACACAAGGTGTCACTGGGCATGCTCACACACTTAGTATCACATGCCCATTTGGAATGTACTGTGTGTCCTTCTATACAATGGCGTACTGGGCATGCTCACACATTTAGTAGAAGTGCAGGGCAGTCTTGCTTGCACACTGATTCTAAACATGGAAGGGCACAGTTTGGAATGTACTGTGTGTCCATCTACACAATGGCACACTGGGCATGCTCACACACTTAGTAGTAGTGAAGAGCTGTCTTGCATGCACACGGATTCTAAACACGGAAGAGCACAGTTTGGAATGTACTGTGTGTCCATCTACACAATGGCGTATTGGGCATGCTCACACACTTAGTAGTAGCAAAGGGCTGTCTTGCATGCATATGGATTCTAAACATGGGAGGGCACATAAACACGGAAGGGCACAGTATGGTGTTACTGTCCCCACGTACATGAAGGCCACTCACATGTACAGTACTGAAGAGTACACACTCAAGAGCCATCACAGATGTCTCAGGTGCAGATCACAGATGTAAATGCCGCATTCTACTATGTAGCCCTCAGACATCACCATGTCCTTGGACCAGCGACACGATGTGCGTACATAAAGTGGTGATCCACCTTTGCAGATGGATGTTTGCCAAAGACGGCTCGCAGGTGTGTTACAAGCCATCCTACCATTACATGTGCAAACAGTACGCTATGTTACTGTTATTTGACGGTGAAGACAGACAACCTACACAGCGGCCAGGGTGTTACTGACTGTAAGTCACTTGACACCTGTAACATTTACATCCTCCCGTGTGCATATAGCAGCACAATTGCCGAAGGTAGCATTGGTACACATAATGCGGCCAATACTGCTGCATGTCTGTCAGACGTATCATCATATAGCAGGTGTATCATTCACAGTACTGCCATGTGTGTTTGCTTTTGTGACCATATATGCCACATATGGTGGGGAATACATCCCAATTGTTACACACCCCTGTACACTGTTGTAGAGATCTGTACATACTGCAGTGTGGGAAGCATGACGTAGGCAGGGGTGGTGTGTGTATCACACACATGTCATCTATCTGTATATGAATGACATTTGTGGACTCCACAGTGTGTGCGTGTGTGTGTGTGTGTGTGTGTGTGTGTGTGTGTGTGTGTGTGTGTGTGTGTGTGTGTGTGTGTGTGTATGTATGGCTGTCTGGTGCATGGAGTCAGGGTGTATGCTACCATACAGAACAGACAGAATCCCTAACCCCTCATGGTGATGCAGTCTACTACCATGTTGATGCCATTGGTCTCAGCCTTACATGTTCATTCTCTGTGTCACGTCGTGTGGGTGCACAGTACTGTGAGAGTGATTACCACATAGGCAGGGGTCCTCACCTCAACACTATCAAGTGTGTGTTATAGTGTTGTTGACGCCGTGAGTGTGGGCATGTTACTGTGTGTTTCAGTGTATGTCTGTTCTCATCCTGTATTGTGACAGGGTATTACTTCTACAAAGTGAGGCCTCATGCTATCAAGTGGCCTCTAACGTTATCATCGGCCAGACCACTGTGTAAACCCCCTGTACCATGTCAACAAACCTGTGATGTGACCTGGTATGGATGTCACGTCTCTAGCCACTGTAGCCTATTAAACAGCCCACATGCTTCTGGATCAGTGGATGTGTGGACATCTGTGGAATGGTAGCCTAACAGTGAGGTTGAGGCTACGTATAGCATGCTGGTATTGCCATACATGCCTGTGAGTACTCCACATTTACACATGTGAAACTGCAAACATTGCTATTTATTGGCACATGCAAGTAGACCTTAAGGGGGGAAGCAGGGTATCATTATCAACATGCTGTTACTGTTGTTACCAAGACACATACTGTGAACATACAACAATGTACTCCAACTACAAACACTGTAACATAATGGCCCATGCAATTGGACCTTAAGGAGGGAAGCAGGGCATAATTACCAACATGCTGTTACCATTGTTCCCAAGACACATACTGTGAACATATAACAATGCATTATAAACCTTACTACATGGTATGTCTGGTGTGTGTCAACAGTACACAACTAATGTCATATACACTTATCTCACTATTCTGTTTACCCTGTGCATCAGACCATATGAGCATGTCCCTGCACCAATGGTGTGGATGACAGGGATGCGGCACAGGCATCATCATATGCACAGGATGATAATGTTTGCCAGGGGCATAGGCTGCACCAGTGGATGACATCATGTGTGTGGGAAAGGTCCGGTGATCTCATTGGACATGTGTGGTCGATATGCATGTGGGTGTTGCAGTGCCCTACAGATGTTTCTGCTGTGTGCATGTATGTGTGCACACAGTTCTGCCTTTTGTCAGTCCTACACAGGAGTATTATTGACAGCTCCAGATTGTACAGACCAGGATGTACAGCTCACTGTGTCCAGCCATGGCCACGTGACCTGTGTCTGCCAGGGGTTGCATGGGCACTACCAGGCGGAGGTACAGATTGGCTACTGTCCGATGACACTTGTCCACTGGAACCATGACCCCACTGGGAACATCCAGGGCCACATCCCCATGGCCTGCTGTGTCCTGGTGTGGACAGCACAGCACCAGCTGCACTGCTACTGCTACTGGCACTATGGGAGTGGGCATGTGAGGTGGCTCGTTCACAGTGACCTACACTAGGTGTTGTAGCTGGCCTACGTCCACGTGGCCTACGCCTCACTCCTACCAGATGTTCCAGCACAGACAGCTCACACTCACGGATTGCCATGCCACGGTCAAGGATTCCATCCATGTCACCCAATCACCTGTCCAGAACATCAGCAATCTGCTGTTGAGCATTTGCCAATGCCTGGATGTTGTCATTTAGAGTACGGATAGCAGCCCTCTGAAGCCTCTGCCCTTCACTGTTCTGCCGCTCAGTACATGCCTTTGCCGCCATTACAGTCTGGAACATGCATCTGGTGACACCAGCTGCTGCGCTCTGTCCTACAGGTGCAAGTCTGCCAGAGGTCCTCCTATGAGCAGCACTGGCCACATGCCTGTGTGGCACATCTGCAGTCATTACACTGACACCATGGTGCGGAGACACACCTTCAGTAGCCACCACACGTTCCTGTTCTGAGCTAACACACGCTGACTGTCCTTCATCTATGGCCACTGGTGATGGGGTATGTGTTAGCATGAGAACTGTGTGCAGGGAAGAGGGGGACATAGCTGGGATGGCAACCATTGGCACAGATTCAGCCCCTGACAATCCTGCCTGTACCTCATGCATATGTTCCTCACTGCTAGTATCTGTGGGGACACTAACATCAGATGGACCGCAGGAGGGTAACGCACCTTACATCACCTGTGAATGCAAAGAAAGACTCTACATTACAATAGACACACAGACACACAGACATGCCATGCATGTGATTTGACAGACGGCATGCAGCATGCATGTGATACTGCAGACGGCATGCAGCTCAGACATTAATAGTGGTAGTTAGCATACCTCCCTGGATTGCACACAACAGCAAGCAGTTGTCATATCAGTAGCAGACGGCATGCAGCATGCATGTGATACAGCAGACGGCATGCAGCTCAGACATTAATAGTGGTAGTTAGCATACCTCCCTGGGTTGCACACAACAACAAGCAGGTGTCATATCAGTAGCCATGCAGTTCACACAATCATGGTAGTAAGCATGCATCCCTGTGATACACCATGTGGACCAGCACAGGTTAACAGTACACATGGCTGAAGTGACCTTGACATGTAATCTGCTGATGTGTGCATTGACATGCATACATGTCTGACACAATGGTGTCCTGACACATGTACAGCGTTGTAATGGGTATCACATTGCAGTGTTGTCTGTATGCTCTACAGATAGAATGCACTTTTAGCAAATGTGCATTAGCATTGAAGGGTAGTGTGAGGCTTCTACATTGCTATACAGTGTGAAGTACAGACACTGTGCCATTGCATGGCATCATGAGGCATCTATAGTGCTATACAGTGTGTAATACGCACACAGTGCATAGCCATAACTGCGTGCATACACATTACATAACTGTGGATTGTGACCCACGTCGATGAGGTGTATACACACCAAACCATGTTGTGTCATGTGACAGGTCACTGGAAGACCTACGGATGACACCCCTGCACAACTACTACAAAGTCTTAGCTGCTTGGCAACCATGTCCACACATGGCAGACTTGTCAATACACGATGTCCCACATGACATTAATGTACCACACACGAGGTGCATGGCTGACAGTGATGTCCTACAGCAGCAAGGGAAATGTATGGTATCTGTGGCCTAATGTGGTGTTAATGTCTGTGGAAGCTGTACAGGTGACTACTGTCATGCTATGACACAGTCGTGATGTTCACCACATCTTATATGGTCGAATTATGTGACACCTCCACTAGCTGTGCACAGACGTTTAGGATGTCCAGTGTGCCACATCATCTATATAATCAGTCAACTAAGGTTATAGTTGGACCATGTGTGGACAATGTGCAGCAGGGTGTATACACATCACAACTACAGTGTGGCTACATGTCTCTGGCCATCCTCCATGGCCATGTGTGAACATGTGTTGGCCAAATGTTTGTGATGGCCGTCTATCTCACATGTCTGTGTTGTCCCATATGACATACACCCATAGAAGTCAATTTATTTGATGAAAGCGCTTAACCATTTTGGATGTCTACCATTGTGGATTTTAATTACGTTTTATTTCATTTGTGCATGTGTTTTCTACAATAAATTATCCGTGGCCCTGCAACACTGTGCTCTTCTTTTGATATGATACACCCATAAATGTCAGATATGTCACTGTCCGCAGGGCTATGCAGACAACGGGTTGTATGTTTGGTATGTGGGGTATGTACTATGGGATAGTGAGACAATATTGCAGCTGGAACACTACATGTCTGGGACATGTCAGATGGCACATCACAATGTGTGCACCCATTGCAGGGGCATATTGCACAATGGTGACTCCTGTGGGCTGCCCATATCCCAGCTCGCTGTGTGGTACTGTTTGCGTACCACACATGTGTTGTTCCAATGTATAGTACATATGCCTACATTGAACACCTCCACCATTGTATGCACAGCTGTACACACATCTAGCAATGACAGGTACTGTGGTTTTATGTCAGTGTTTCATTTACTTTGTATATATTGCATATGGGTAGCCAGTGTGAATGATGACCTGTATATTATGACTGTACCATACATTATGTGTACATGTGTTAACTGACCACATGGCGTATAGATATATGCATTAACATGCCTGATAGTGATAACTGTCTCACCTGCAACGGACTGATGTCTGTGCGGCACGCCAGAGGTACCTGTATAGGGGTGACACAGCAGTTTGAACATTCTCCATGATTGTATGACAGCCACAGGGTGCACTGTGCATGTTAACACATTCACCTGTACAATAGCATATAGTATGCACATGTGTGCATACACAGGGTAGCATATTGTAGTATGTGGCATGTGTGTAAACATACCTTGCATATGATGTTATATTACATATTGTACAGTGACACATGCAACTAAATGAGATATAATAGTCATATGTGCAGTAGTGACTTACCAGGCAACTCCAGGCTCATTGGTTGGGAGACACCCACCTCCATGATGGCAGCTAGTGTTTGGGGAAGCTGTTCTGAGGGTGTCCCCAGGCTGACCAGTAGGTCCTTGGTGTGTGTGAGTGGGGGCTGGGTTGGTGGGCCAACACCTGTTCCACCTTGTTCCCTGGCGATTGCATTGGCACTCTGTTTCGCATGTCGTATCAGGTCCGTGCAGTGTCTGTGCACCTGCTGGTAGGTGCAGTTATGGCCACCCACATCATTAACCCTCCTGCAAAAGTCCTGCCACAGGTCGTCACGCTGCTGGGCAAGCTGTGGCACATGGCTGAACAACACCTCATAGTTCTCATGGAGGTACGGGATGAGGGCATCATCCTCCTGGTGGCTATATGCTGGCAGGCATGAACGAGGAATTATCTGGAAGACAATGATGGAGACAGGTCACAGTATCACAGAGATGTACAGAGATACAGCTGCACATACATTTATATTAAATCTAGTACATCTGAACAGTTATCTTTGCAAATCATCATGACACTGACACGACTGCCATGTTTGTGTCACACACATGTAACACCCATTATGCATTGGATATCATCACCATATATGTGTGTCACCTCATTACATTGCTCATACTCCATGTGAATGCTGTCTTGATGTGGGCATGTCTGTTTGCCTGTACTGGTGTTTTTACCTATCAGCACATGTCTGGATGTGTTCACAGTAATGCTGTTGACCTTGATGCTGTGTATATGTCACATATCAACACATACACTGCCTTAATGGGCATGAGCAGTGACAATGCACACATACACATGGAAACCTTCACATGCATGTGTTTTGCCATATACATCTACACGGCACTGTACAGCAGTTCAACATCCTGCCACGTATCGCCTGTGTTTCACATGTGATAGACATGGGAGAATGGCTAGCCGGATGTCATTCGCAGGGATGGTTATCAACTATGGCATGTATGGGCAAGGTTTTCTAGATGTATCCGACAGCCATTTTGCCACCGCGAGGTGCATCAGTGCCACATTACTGATCCAGACAGTTAATAATACATCTACCATGCGGTCATCGTACCATGTATGACAGAGATGACATGTGCAGCTTTGATGGACAGGGTTGCATGGTATGGCAGGAGTATGTAACATGTATGGCACAGGGATCTGTCCAGCATGTGGCGATCCTTGTAGTAGGATGGTGGCTGTCCATGACGTATGTCTTTCGGATCAGGATTGTCGCATGTCCAACATCACAGTGTAGCACATGTCTTTATGCAAGGTAGCCAGCATGCTGCATAGTGGAGGTGAGGATTGTGAAGGCTGGTATTGCCCATCCACGCATGGCCAATACCCCTTAAAGGTGATATGTGATCCGATATTGGTCACCCAAGTGCTGAGTATGCCTGTGCAATGATCTGCAAGCTCATGGATGGCACCCTGTCATGACATGGGTGCCTTGTATGACTACCTAATAGGCCTGGAGACGTCACCAATTCAGGGAGGTGAACTGCACAGCACCATCCCATACACAGTGTCCATAATGTTGACCGCTGCCTAGGTGGTAGTTAATGGGTACAGGGTTATTCACCTAGCAGTGACGATGCTATTATCAGCTGTCAGATTGTCCACATGTCACACACCTCACCCATAAAGCCCATTCTGTATGTTGTTCACAACACTGAGACAGCTATTGCTCCTAGGTCATGGACATTCACATCCTTACATACACAGATGCCTCCCATTTGTCTGTGTGGTATGGGCTACACTAAGGGGGAGTACACAACATTAACCCTGTTTTACGGTAGCTGCCAGTGATGTGATATGCACATGTCACTCAGACACCTTTTGTAGTGTTGCTTCTGTCAACAGGCCACTGGTAGAGCACCCCTTTGACAAACAAAGGTACTTCTAGTATACTCAGTGTAGCTAGAACACGGTATGGGTGATGATGCCATATGACCTGTCACAGGTATGCTATGCAGTGTGAAATCATCCGTACTGTCATCTACTTCTGTACTGCTAACATCTATGTTGATAAAGGTTCATAGACTTGCAGACCATACTCAGCAGGGTAATAGTGCAGTGCCTCCAATTATGACTGTCGTCTCCACTTGTGGGTTGCAGTCGGTTGATATTATCCAACATCCTATCTGTATTGTATATTCATGCTCAGCATTTGTTCAGAACATGTGAGCACTTCATGAGCTACTGATTACTATCGCACCTATTCCAACTCATGTCTTACAAGTACACTGTCTGTCCTTACATTTCCAGCCTGCTTACAGTACAACAGCTGTTGTACACACGCAACTCACATATCTTGTGAGACATGGTTGAATATACAAGCATGTCCAAGTGTCACATACCAGTGCTATTGCCTGTCTATATGATGAATATGGCAAACATGTGGCAATAGAGCAATTGTCTCATGTACACAGTCAATGCTCACCTCCCAACATATGACACTACAGCCTGTGGGAGATGCACATATGTGGCCATGCTGGGGGTAATGCTCTCACCAACCCAGACTGGACCTGACATTCATGTGGGGATGTTTAACATTTGCAACACACCCCACTCATCACATAGTCTCACTAGATCTCCACCACCACAGACCACACATAGTATGAGTATGACATTTGCAGAACCTCTCCATACTCTGTGTAGGCACCAGAGGCAGCCCCATTACCAAACACAACAACAATTACTTATAGCCCACAGACTCATGTGTGCCCATCAACTACAGCCAATAGGGTGTTATAACATACCCAACACACCGGTCATAGGTGACCCTGTAGGCGGTCACAGTGATGCACCAGGGGTCACTGCAGTGGCCGTTCTGTACGGAGGTGCAGGTAACACATGGCTCTGCTGTTCACAGACAGCACACTACCCTAGAGAGGTGCCGCCAGTGTAAACACTGTAGTTGGGCTTACACATAGACTTGCCAGACGGCATAGTACCTCACTATGTACCTGTGAAGCTATTACATGTCCTTTGTGCATCGTTAATTGAGTTGCTCTTCCATTTTGATTAGCTATCATGCTGTTATAGTGTCCCGTGACTACAAGCCATATGTATCCTGTTATTGTGTATCGTACATGCCAATTGATTATACTTTTTGTTTGCATGATATAACAGTTGTGCTGTGTAGAATATCTGACATATCTACCTACAATACTGTACATTACACATATTTTACACATTATCCCATAATGCAAAGCATACTTGCACAGCAGGACCACCTTAGGCATGTTATTGTCGTTATATGCCCATACACATGCCTACTGTGACGGTATATCAACATATACTATCCCCTGCTATGGCACGTACTTGTTGGACATACCCTACCACTGACGGCAGGTGGTGTGGAATTATTCTGTCTAAAGCCCTCATGTAACATCCCTTGTGGTGTATGTGATGTTTGCCTTGTGGCCCACAGCAGGACACACAATTTCTACAAGCGTTGCTATGCTCAACAAGACATCACTACAGAATACCTTTTCCCACTTTATGCATTGCCTACACTTTTAATTAATACAAAACAGGCTCTACGTACACTAACATACTGAGTGTTCTACATACCTTGTTAGCATTCCGAATCTTCGTAAATATCTCTCTTACACCTTTACTGTTTAAACGGTTCTATGGTATGAGCATACGGTTTGAATGTATGGCAAGTCATCCTTATACACATTGATACCTGTAACATGTGGTTTCCTGCTGCCAATTGGTGTTCCTGAGTAAATTATTACATGCACATCAGCTGTGCAGCTACTCCATTCGCCAATTACACAGCAACAGTGGGGTATAATTTAATTCTCCACTTGGGCATTGCCCTTTTGCCCTACCTTCGGGGAGATGGCTTGTATGTGTTTTGTTGTGAGGAATTGCAACTGCTATTTGTAGAGACACGGATATTTTGAATTCATGTACCCCATGGATTGTGTGTGACAGCTAGAGTATGTAGTTCTACATGTGAGTGTACCTGTCATCTCAACCATCTGATAAGGGACTATTGCAAACAAATCCTGTAACATCACTGTCTGTTCCATTATACCACAGCTACGATTTCACATGGTGCCTTTACAAATGTGTCTCTCACAAGGTATGTTAACGGTTCTGCAGATGTAATTGAGTGAGTGGATGTTTGTGATGTTATTACAGTCTGTATTGCAATTGTTTCAGGTGTGGGGGAGATGTAGGTGGGTGTACATAGCATATACAGGTTTGTGGGGACTGCATTCCTACATATTCCATATATGTGTGTGGGCTCCTTCCCTAATTTTGCACGTTTGTGCTTGAACCTGTCACATTACACACCTGCCATTGGTACATCTTGGGTAGCTTAGTGTTAGGTGCTTCTGTACATGATTGCGTGTTCTACTCCTGGCAGTGGTCGTTTTACCCTTCGGAGCAGGCACTATTAGCACAGGGGTGAATAATGCTAGTTTCACCTGTTCTGGACATCATTGACCATGATCTGCGCGATATTCAGAGAAGCTTAGCCCTGTTTTGTGCATATCCGTATGGTCATGTTTAAACGACGCTTACCAGCACTGGGCAATGCATATTCCTGCTAACATGTGCTAAACCTGATCTGATGACCTGCATCCACCATCCATTATTCGTGCCTTCGGGATTACATAACGTCCCTTGCAGGATGTGGTACCGGGAACATGCACGACAGTCAGTGCATTTACCACTTGGGCATCTAGGATTTGTACACGTGTTATGGCGTTTTGTATGTGGACTGTACTATGGCTGTTACTCCTTACTGCAATCAAATGGGTAACTCATTTAGTTTACATATGGATGAGACCTATTAATGGTATGTCCAAGTGATGTTTAATGGATGTGCCCCAGCATTGGGAATGTATGTCACAGTGAGCCACACACTATAATGTGCTACACCTTCACACAACCATAGGTGGAGCATGCTCGGGTGACAGATACCTGTCATGGGTACACCCCATACTTTGCCACTACATCCATGATTACATTGTATGGAGCCCCTTATTTACACACCAGGGAATCCATGCAGAGTGTGTGTGGATAACAGTGATTACACACATGGATCCCGCAATTGGCTCTACTCCACTGAGGGTCAGTTGGTTACTCGATGTGGTGGTGACAGCAGACACTGTTTGCCTCGATTGATGAATGGCCTCTGACAATCGGGCGTGTACCTACCGATGTACCTAGGAACCTATACATACAGTACCAACATATGCTGATAGGTGCATGTACTGTTCAGGTGTTGACATTTGTTGTTCCAATAGCTGTTGTGTGTGCAATGGTTGAGGGCTGCCTATGTAGGATTCACACAGTAGGCCACCTATACATTACAATTTACAGGTGGTCGTGTGTGTGTACCATCCATTTTACTGTGTGTGCAGGTGGAGAGGTGTGTCAGTCCATAGGGGCCTACACTGTCAGAGTATGTGCTATACGTTCCCTCTTTGCCAAGGCGTAGGCATATTGGGCATGCCTCCATCTGCATACTGGGGCTGGCACAGGGTGTTCATGGTCTGAATCCCTCTGTGCCTGTGATGGCCTTAGCAATTGCGGTGGGCTGTGAGGGCCTTCACCTTTATGTCCCTGCTGTAGCTGTTTCCACTGGATCATATTATGTAGCATGGCACATACTATGAAGATGTGGGCACACATGCCTGGAGAGTACTGCAAGACTCCACCAGATATGTCCAAGCAATGGAACCATGATTTCAGCATCCCGAACACACACTCTATGATGATTCTGGTTTGTGCGTGTGCCTCAATATGGCGTTCTTGCATGGGTGTGTGTGCATTTCTGATGGGAGTCATCATCCATGGCTCCAGTGCATAGCCAGCATCCCTCACAAGGTGGCATGTGGGATGTCCCCCCTGACACATACCTGATACAGCTGTGAGGCATGCCAGATGTGGGAGTCATGGTAGCTTCCAGGGCTGCCAGCAAACACATCCATGATAATGCCCTGGGCATTGCACACGACCTGGCAGTTGATGGAGTGGTATCCCTTGTGGTTTATGTAGCGCCTACCGTGCTCACCGGGTGGTGACTTGATATGTATGTGCATGCAGTCTATTGCACCCAGTACCTCTGGGTAGTGTGCCACATGATGGAAGAGATGCATATTGCTGGCCAACTCCTCCTGAGTTCAGGGGAAGTATATATGCTCATTGGCATGTGGTAACATGGCATCCAGGAACTGGTGTAGTACCCTGGATGCTGATGCCTGTGAGATCCCCATTATATCTCCAGTTGGCCTTTGAAAGGTACCTGTGGCTAGTATTCACACTCTTACACATACCTTCGTATCCACTGGGATGGGTTCCTCTCTGCTGTTTCTGGATCTCAGGCATGGCCGGCACAGCTCAACTATTTGCTGTAAGATGTCCCTGTCCACCCTGTAACGCTCTACTATCTCCAGATCATGTAGCCCCTGGTAGGTTACCCTTGGTCTGAACACTCTTCTCCTCCTCTGGGGCCTGTGGTGGTTGTCAGCATCATCCTCCACAACACCTTCAGTCACTAACACATGGTGATGAATCTCAGCTATGGCAGCTCCCAACATGTACATTGTAAAAGTTCCCCGTATGTTTACACCTATGGTTCAGAGCTAATAGATTATAATAATCCCCCGTTTTAAACACTTGTAATTATATAAAATATATATAATAAATATATAAAAAAATTTTTTACAATTGTTACATTATATACTTTTTTATGTACTTTTTTATGTATTTAAACACACACTTACCATTTTATATTTATTGATATGTACTTTGAAATATTTTCATAATAAAATTTTAAAAGTCTATTGCTTTAAATTTCAATTGTTCTGATTTTGATGGATTCATTAAGGAAAATGTATAAAAAAGGTTTTAGAGTAATATGTCATTGTTCTGATGAAGTCAATCTTGACGAAAGCGCTTGACCTTTTGTGCTGTGTGGAGATATTTTATCATTAAAGTGGTTGTCATTACAACTGTGTTTCTTGGTTGGAGAAGTCCCATTTTTTGAAGTTCTTTTGAAGTATTTTTCTACACCGCTGTGGAGTCAGGGACTAGTTATTGGCGCCTGGAGGCAGTATTTTCTTTTTATGGTTGTCGTTTCTGCTTCTGCACCTTTTATTTTTTCACCTATGGTGCAGTGTTTGGGAATACACAGGTGTGTGTGAGGTACTTTCACACTTTATACTATTGTGCTGTGAACACTGATGATGTCATAGGGTGTGTATGTACGATCATAGCTACGGGGTATCTTATGTGTTTTATGACAGGAACTACTATTGTGGTGCATTTGGTGTTGAATTACATTTGGCTGCCGTAGATTACCTCTTGCCCTTCCCTTTACATTTCTTCATGTTTCACCTCCCATTTTCTGGCATGCATCCAGCAGCCTGCTTTCATTTGTACTTTCCTAAACCTTGCTTATCTTGCGTAATGTGTTCTATGGCCAGTCTACTACAGGTTTGCTTTGCTCTGCTATGACAGTTCTCTTTTATTTGCAATCCGACACCTCCCCTATCCTGTTTTGCAGGTTTCTGAGAGCAGACTTGTCAGCTGCCGTTGATTGCCCGCTGTGAGTTAATAGGTGTTAATTGCTCAGTTGTACTCCAATTACCCTACTGCGGCATTTCCTTATTTTCTTCCCCTGACCTTCCTGTTTGAGCTATGGTGCTTGGCGCATGCGTCCGCTTACTGGGTTTCGGGCACGTTTTCATCCCTGTACACATGTGCTTTCGGGCACCATATGTGCTCTCAGCTAAACGATGCTATACCTACCTCCCCACCCCTGTCCTGCGGCTTTGCTTAGCAATGGCCAGGCCGGATTTGCATTGCTCCAATGTGCTTACAGCTACGGTGGCACACCCCACTGCTGATGTCATATATACCTCTAAATCACTCCTTGGTGTTGTAGCGCTGCGCCGTATGGTACATCCTTAGTCCGGCGGGACTTTTGCGATTCACTATTACCTGCCTCATTTGCATGGCATTGACTACTAATTCCTAGTTACTGTGCCGAACACTGTCACAGACCCTTAGCAACACTTGCAGCTTGGTTGTGGTGTACCATGCATACCACTGAGTATTATGGTGAGATCATGATTTGTATTACATTGCAATTTTATGACATTTGTATATATTTTCTTTGTGTACCCATTTGCGCACACATGCCCTGTGGTTGTACTTTGCGTTACTGTGGACATGACATTAAATGTTGTTTTTTAGGTGTTGTGCATCTTTTCTTATGCCATTGGCTGTATATTTAGCCATTGGCATATGTTAACTTTGTAATACATGAGTCTGGTCTGCTTTCATAGCTCTGATGTTCTGTTTGGAAAAATGTAAACCGTGTTTTTTGGTTTACATTTCTGTGGGCTTACGCTATGCCTGCAACACTTCATGAATCGCTATGTACCTTCATTTGCATTGTACGGCACTGCGCATGGGGTGATTAGCATACCTAAGCCGAGGGCTGCGCAGATCTGGTGTACGCCGGTAGTGCACATGGAATTGGATCGTACCTGAATCGCTCAACGGCCATATTTGGCATTATACTGTCTACGCTGTGCCTGCACCTGGTGCAAGCTTCATGAATCCCGGGGTTGGTCTCTCATCTATCAACCATTTCAACTCAGGCATAGTTGGAATTCCATAGCCATTTTCTTCATTTGTTCCCTACATTTAGTTACATCAGTATTCAGTCTACCGACCATAATAAATTGGCCTTTAAGTATTACTTTAAACAGATGTGGAGCGTGCATGCTTTTCCTATGAGTATATTTATTTGCATGTACTTGCTTTCCGTGAACACTTGTATTAATTAGTCCCTCATTTTTATCTTTTTTTACATCTAAGTAAGTGATTTGAAGAAGAAAAGTCTGAATGAGGAGGTCAGAGCTAGAAAAAGAGGGGCAGTAGGCAACTGGCACAGAGTGTCTGGAGTAGTGTATGACAGAAGAATGGCAAAGAAGCTGAAAAGTAAGGCATGCAAACCATGGTGCACCCATTACTTCTGTATGGCACAGAAACCTGGGCAGTAAAGGTATACCAGTTGAGAAAGCTAGATGTGATAGAAATGTCATGTCTGAGACAGGCTGTAGGATGCACATTGTGGAGCAGACAAAGAAATGAGGACATCAGAGTAGAAGCAGTAACTCCAATTGCAGAGACTGTCAGGAACATGTCTTTCAAAGAAGGTAGGAGAGTGACACTGAATTGAGACAGACAGTGACAGTTGACCCGATACCTCAGCCCCATGTAGGAAATGGAAAAAAGGGGGTTGAAGGTGATGATTATGCATGTGGTCTTAAACCATGAGAATGAATATCTCAATAACTATAGTACGGCACTACATGCCAGTATTTCAAAACTGGTACTGTACCCATGTGGACTTCCTTCCTGTAATGCTTATAGCACCACTGCCTGCTTACATGCAGAGCTGTGTCTATGCCACAAAGGGGCCATTGCTAAAAGGGTTTACATTGCCACTCAGTAAAAATTTAAATTTTCTAACTAATGCATGCACACCATTATAGTATGTGGGAATTATGTATGCATAAACAATTTATACATACATTTGATGGTGACAGTGGAAAAACTGTTAAGTTCCATCACAGTTTCCTGGCTACATATAAATTATGGTGGTGGCATTGGCTCTGCAAAGTAAATTGCTATCTATTTAAATAGCTTGCAGTGATACCCTCAAAGCTTGCACAGGGTGATGTGTTTATAGTTTGATCTGTAGGGGTAGTGTAGTAGCTATATATGCATGTGTAACCTGGGAGTTATGCTTTTATGCACAGCTAATCATGACCCCCTTTCATTTGCAGCACATGTAGACAGAGCAGAACAATGTACTGCTTACAGGAAGAAGGACAGATGGATTGCAGCTCAGCATGTTAATGATCCTTTTGTCATTATTTGTTATGTTCTTCATTTCTGTTGACTGCTGAATTAATCTTTGATTAGTCTTTTCCCACTGTATCCCCTGACTGCAGAGCTAGGAGATCACAACGCTGTACCCACCAAACATCTGCCGCTCAAAAGTAATAAGATCTCACAGGGTCACAACCATTCATTTCTGCCCCTCAGCCCATAACACTCTGACAACGTAGACTCCACACATGGAGCTCATCTAAAAAAGGTCTACCTACTATAACTTTACTTGCTACAAATTTAGAAATGTGCATTTATACCAAGCATCTTATTACACTTGATCTCACATTTTTAGGTTACCTAAAACAGTGAATGCAGTATTTGCTTGCATTTGTGGAAGCACAATATTCTCCTGGTTTTATAATGAATGTTATATGCCTCATATGCATAGTTTACCCAAACTTCTGCAGGCCCTCATTACCTGTGCCACTACTTACACAAAGTCATTCTCTTTATGTTCTTGGTGACACATCTAAATTGGAATAATATACTTCTGCTTCTTTCTTTTTTTTCCATGTTCCTTTTCATTACATCATAGCTGAGTTTTTTCCTGTACTCTCTATACTCCATCCTAATTAAAACTACCATCTACAAGATCACACAACAATGGTGAAGGACAAATTTCTAGTTTCAGCAATACTAGTATTCTGTGATTGTATGAATATGCGATTGTTTCTGTCAGCATTACAGGCATTCAATATTATGAATATTCTAACATTTATAGTGTTCATATATATATAAATATAAATATAACTATATGTATATATATATATATATATATATATATATATATATATATATATATATATATATATATATATATATATATATAGTTTCACTTTAGAATGTTGAGTTACTGAAAACTCGAACTTCATATAGTCGAGACCATATGATCGAGTTTTCAGAAACTCGAAATTCCAAACTGAAATAAAAAAAGTCAAACACATTGTTTCTGCAGGGGTGCAAGCCCACCTGCACCCCTCACCCCCCTACTTAAATATACCAACTCTGAGATTGCTTTACAGTGGGGAAAAGGGAAATCTCCCATTCCGCACTGTAAGTGCAGAATAGGAGCTTTCCTGTTTCCTCGCTATAGTGCGATCACGGAGATGGTATATTGAAGTAGGGAGGGTGCAAGGGGACTTGCCCCCCTGAAAAAAACTTATATTAAACTAAATTTAAGTCTTTTTTTAACACTTCACAATTTTGAGTTTCTGAAAACTCGATCATATGGTCTTGACCATATGAAGTTCGCGTTTTCAGTAACTCGACATTCTGAAGTGAAACTATATATATATATATATATATATATATATATATATATATATATATATATATATATCTCAATGGATAAATCTGCCCACATACGCATATATCTATCTAAATATATATGTATGTATGTATGTGCATATATATATATATATATATATATATATATATATATATATATATATATATAAATAAAATATATACCACACAATATAAGCACATGCACATATGAATATATCAAATTAATAAAAACATAAACATATTTATATTTATTTAGGATAACATATTTTCAGGAAAATGGAATGGGATACTTCCGCACATAAATAATATAAGTAATTATTCCCATTGATGTTCCTTTGTCTTCAAAAGCATAATCTTTTGGCAATTTAAAGAAAATATTTGCAATTGCAGCTGAACTTGATTTAATAAAACATGCAGATAGATGTAGATGTCTAAAAAAATAACTTAAGAAAATGATTTATACTATTACATCATTTACATGTACACCTCACTTTTTATCTTACACTTACAACTGCCTTCTTTATGTATCAAATAACAATTAACCATGTTGGGTTGTATAAATGTAATACCCTAAGTATATCTCCAAAATACTTTTTTATCCTACATCATTTCTCAAGCAGTCAAAATTTGCTGATTAATTCCAAAAAAATACTGCTGATAATGATCTAAATTTACATAAAATGGAATTCAATTACTTATTACAAATGAAATGCAGAGACAATCATAAGACAAGTCATTTTTTTAATGTGTAACACATTTGAACAAAGTCCACTACACTGGAAATGACATACGTTGCAGACTCTCTTAGACAATAAATTGTAGTACAAAACTAAGAAAGCATAGCTCAAGCACAGATCATTCCCTTTTACTAAATATGTTTTTAAATAATGTATATCTTGCATAATAAAACTTTCTACACATTTGAAAAGGAAAATGTCCATTTTTGTTAATTTGGAAATAATAATATTAGTAGTAAAATAAAATATGCATTAGCAGTACAATTTGTTAGGGATCTAAAATAAAGATGGTGATGAATGCCAAAACTTATGCAAATAAACAACTGCTGCCATACCAAATATTGTATGACCATCTGCTAGGTATCTTCAATCAGAGTGAGAATCGTCTATTTATGACATTTGTATAGTATCCTGACATTTATAAAAACAGTGATTTTATAACAGCAGGAATTAATTTATGTTGTTATCCTTCACTGTGCTAGCAGCAGTGATTACTTTCAAAATGAATGACATATTAAACTTTGATTTATTCATGATGCAGACCACAGGGGAACAGGGCCTAGTGAAGTATTTGATGCTAGTCTCCAGAGCATGTGCTCTGCCATGAAGTGTGCAGCTTGGAATGTTGATGACAGTGTTAAAACTTTACAGCAGCACTGAAAATATTTCTGCCATGAGTTTGCTGCTTCAATACAAAGCAAATGAATTATGAGTGAAACCTTGCTACTGCGGTCCATTATTAAAACATCAAATAAATCTGCTGTTGTAATGGCAGATTTAGACTTTAGTTATATTGAACCAGTTTTTAGTGAGGTGCTTAGATTAATGCCGTTAGAAGGTACTGCTTCTAATTCATTGACAATGGTATGTCTGCTCTGATTAAATACCATTTTAGAATCATTATGGAATTCAAGTAGCAAAAAACATCAACAAAAGTATGATTTCTCATTGCTCTGTTAGATAAAATTTAAGTCAATGTTATGCATTTATTTTTTAATAAACCAAAATTATATTTCTGGCTTGATTTTAAAAGAAAGCCATTCTGTTTCCTGTGAAAAGAATAATTTCAAACACTGAAATTTGACAGAAATTTAAATAAGTGCATATATACAGATCTGTTCATTAAAAACTGCCAGGTTCACATTTAACTATAATTAATACAAATTCATCTCTTGCTAATAAAATTAATTTGTTAACCACATGCATACCTCTCAGCTGTCCAGATTTTTGCAGAATATCCAGATTTTGGTCTCATATTTTTGGTATGTTCCTCATAAAATCTGTGGTTTTATGGCAAATCACTGGGGTGATCTGAGAATTTAAGTTACTATATAATGGTATACATTTGAGTTTCAGACTTCATAGCCTTCAGAAAAATGTATACTACGACATATTCTGTTATTCTAGCAGCTTTTAAAATTTATAAACTCAGAATTTAAAATCCATCCCTGTTTTTGGGCTTCTGTCACCCCATACTGTTAGGCTTTATCCAGATTTCCTGCACTAAGAGGTTGAGAGGTATGACCATATAGGAGATCTGGTCCAAAACCTTTTTTCAGGCATGACCCAGGCCAGGCGGCTAATAACTAAACAATAATTACATTACCATTACTTATCATTCTGCATTCTACAGCAGTGTTTAACATTGGTTCAGAGGTAACATGCTTCCCCAGGCTAGTTATTCTTCTCTGGGCTGGTGGTACATAAAATGGCTGCCGAGGAATATATGCTAGAAAGATTCTGTATTACTGAATCCTTAATAAATGTAATAGAAAACATAAAAGAAGTACTGTGCTGATACAGTGACAGAAAACATTACAGCACTGAAGTAATGTGCAACTTTTTATTGAACAAATATAGTATACAGTTTTATTAACTTTATTAGCTCAGCTACTTTTTCCTTATTAACTCCTGATAGAGGACATGTGTTATTCTGAAAGTTGATGTTTTTATTCCAGTGTTTTCTAATAACTTCAATACAATATAAGAGTAGTATTACATATCAATATAATTGTATGCATTGCTTGGGTGGTCTGTATGTGTTTCCTGGCAAAGAAACCACAACTAAATATAGTATAAAGAAAGTTTATAGACTCATAGAGCCACATGCTGTACTATAATGAAAAGGTTGATCCATGAAAACAGTTTGCAGTGTGCACAATACATTATACAGCAAACTCTGGAGCCAATCTTTGTTTTCCAAGTGCACTTTATTTATAGTAAATATATAACATTCAGAACATATTTCCATCAGAAATCAGCATATATCTTCTTAATGTACTTGTCATTTATATGCAGTTCACATTCAGTTCATTTGTAAAGTCTCTCAATGGAAAACAATAATGCCCAGCAATCCACAGAGTTGGTATTCCAAATTAGGTTAAGCTAACTTAAATTTTTAGGAACATTCACAAGCAAGTCTCTTACATGTTCTTAATGTCCACAGTGAGTCTCCTGGTATGCTGCAGCTTCTTTTGGTTAAAGTTTCTGAGGTTTCTAGTCAAGTTTCCTCAGGAGTTTGTGCTGCTTGTCAAAAAAATCCCCTTCCATGAGAGACATATGTCAATGCCATTTTAAGTTATATACTAGTATTTAACAGAGCCTCTCAAGTGATTCACATTAATTTGCCCTACTATAGATTTTACTACCATAATGTGTGGTGTATATACATCACCAATTCATACCATGATATATACAGTGAATACATTGTACATTAAAACAGGACATCTGATAGCAACAGCAACAGCCACTGTGACATAACAGCAACTTATTACATTTGCTAAGAGTTGGACAGTGTTTTCTAACAGGTGCTGAATGAGTGTTGTGTATGGGAATTACACACATTAATTTCATTACAAGAACTGATTGGCCATTTATTTAAGTAAACTGTCCTTTCAGATACTTGACTGATTCTTCTACTAAACTATACTTCACAGTGGATGGATAGCGTTATTGGGGAGGTACTTTTGTTACACAAATTTCTTAAACACATGATAATGCTAAAAGTTGTGATATGAAATACACACACACACACACACACACACACACACACACACACACACACACACACACATGAAGAGTATGCAATGAAGTTTGTCTAGTGTGGACTTTGTGTAAGTAAAACATAATATTTTCATAGGTGGAACCTGTAGTAGCAGACATAAATGATTTCCTATTAAATGTTAAATCATGGTTTTGTCAAAAAAAAAAAAGTTGTGCAAGGATGTGTTCTAAATAAATAATTGAAATTATATGGCAATAGTCACCTAGGCATAATTTGTTTACAAGAGAAGAAGAGGTTATAAAAGGTAAATTTAATGTCACAAGCATTTTGTCTCAACCAGGCTCTTTCTGTGCTTTAATATACATTTTTAATCATCAGTTAACCATTTGTTTTCTTATTCCTGATGTCCGTTTTCTAACATTTGCTAGAAAATAGGCTTAAAAGGTAAAGAAAAGATCTAATGACCACACAGGATTTCAAAGATGAATATGAATAGCCACAGAAAAACAACATGGCCTGTCAGTGGTATTGCATCTGTGTACTGAGTAAAACATGTTGGAATCTGCTACTTGTTTTTGCCTCATGATCCACAGTACTTCACCAAGCATGTAAAGAGACTCAAAAATTGATTTTGATAAGTAACACACAATTTACAAATTGATTCAAAAGTACTGTAATTTTTCTTCAAAATTTTAAGTATGTGGTTTGAATATGCAGTGTGTTGTTTATGCTTTACTCTAATGTACCAGTTGCAACAAGATAGAAGGGGCACAAAAACTTCAAGCAATCTAGTAAATTACAGAGTCATTTTGCCAATGTCCACCTCACAGTGTTTGGAATTTTTGAATTGCATAGTTATTTGCATGCACTATTCTTCCTAATAAACATGTAATTAATTATCGGTGTTGTAAGGGATTTAAACTGAAATGCAAAATATGAAACTGCTAATTAATGCAATTGTTGAGAGACAAGGAAACATTTCTGTAATAAAGCAAATATTTATATTGTGAACAGGTATAAACCAGAGTATTTCCTAAAAACAGATAGCTTGGGAATTCATTAAGGACCCATTGTTAGCTGTATTGCTGACAGTGAAAAGGCCCTTCCAGTGCAATGTGCCCAGATGTGATTCAGGAACATGTTAGGCACATGGAGGTTGGACCTCATTATCAGCTAACCTGCCTTTTTCTTGAATTGTGGTACCACTGCAATGTGCAGATCATAGCTGACCCGTGCATCGCTGCAATACCCTGATGCTAGTGTAGGTAGTGGAATCTTCCACCACACACACACACACACACACACACACACACACACACACACACACACACACACACACACACACACATGCACACACACACATATGTCAACACACACAATAGCCCCTGAACCCATCCCTATCCTTCTGCAATCTCTCAACCTTTAGTGCCATTACGGTACTTTACAATGCACAGCCCTGGTGGTCTAGTGTATACCCCCAAATTCCGATTCCCCTTAAGATGCAGATGCCATTACACCACTTTACAGTACACAGCTTTGGTGGTTTAGTGTATCCACCCACCTTCCGATCCCGCCTAAGATGTAGGTGCCATTACAGCACTTTAAAGATTCAATCTTGGTGTGTAGTGGTCCCCCCACCTCCTGATCCCTGTACTAATGTGGTGCCATTATGGCACCTAAATGTAAGCCCTGGATTCTGGTGGTAATGTATATGCATTGAGGCACTTTAAGGAGTATTCCCTGGTGTATACTGTATCCTCCCCATGCTGTAATCCCCATAGAAATGTTGGTGGCAATACAGTACTTAAATACTCATCCCTGAGTACAGCAGTTCCCCCACCCCCAAATCCTTACATGCAGCTGGTAAAATTACAGCACTATGAAATTGGTCCAGTCCCTGTCCTGATGTCCTGTGCCTTAAGACACCCTGCCCTCGTGTTCAATGTGCCCGCTCTGTCCCCATAGTAACATTGTAGAAAAATATATATTCCCCCACTCTTGAATCGTGTAGTGAGGATGGTGTACTCATTGCAGTAGGTTTATGAATCTGCAACAGGGTCTGTATAGATATACTTTGAGTTCCATTTTAAAATATGTAACATAATGACATTTAAAATAGAAACTTTGGTCAGAATATATAAAAGGATAGTACTGTGCAAATCTTAGAATGACGTATAGCTGATTTTGCTTGTTCAGAACTCTTCTGAAGAAAATTCACTTACTGCCCCAATTTATGCAACTTCAGAGTAAGTAAAATCAGTAAGGCGGGTATATGAATATGTGTGTGTGTGTGTGTGTGTGTGTGTGTGTGTGTGTGTGTGTGTGTGTGTGTGTGTGTGTGTGTGTGTGTGTGTGTGTGTGTGTGTGTGTGTGTGTGTGTGTGTGTATGTGTGTATGTATTTGAGGGGTGCACAGATTACTTTTTAATTAGCTGAATGACTTTGTTTGGACCAAAGACTTCATTTACTAGTGTGACTTTCTGTCAATCACAATATTAATCATAAAAGAATGCAAGTCATACCTCCCTGTATAAGACAGATATGCTTTACTATAACAGCAGCTTTTAATATGAAATTCATTTTCCAGTAGTAGATTGCAATAAGTTAAGTAACTGCGGTGGTGGTGCTGCGGTAGCGTTGTCACCTCACAGTAAGATGTTGTCCTGTTTGATTCTCAGCTAAAGCATCTTCTGTGTGGAGACATGCGTGAATGGGCTTACCTTTGTTGAAGGTTGTGCGTCAGGGCCGGCAACTCGGCATGTAAAAATCTACTGCCAATCATTAGTGGACCGGAGTTCCGCTGTGGCGACCCCTAACTGGGAAAAGCCGAAAGAGATTGCAATAATTTAAGTGTAATTGTAATGCTCTAGATGTTAAAGAATGGATCAAAATATTCATTTTTAAAACAGACAAAATAAAAGATGTCATGTAGGCAAATTTGTATAATATCCAAAGTGAAATAAACATCAGTAGATCATCAGCTGATACATACTGAGTCTATTGATTCATTTGTAAACTACACATATTTAAAGTGGTCTTATACTCAGATACATACAGACATCAGTCTGTACAATGTTTTTTATTATGAATTTTGATTTTATATTAGCTTACTTTTGACAGCCAGGTAGGTGCCCTGGTCCTCAGATACTTTTCTCACCTGGGCCTTTATGGCCTTCAGAATTAAATAACACTATAAAGAGTACATACAGGAATATACAATGTACACATGATATTATTCTATAGGAGATATAATACTGCATTGTTTAACACATATTCATGCAACATAGACCTAAAGACATTAGGCAATGTTTTTTCCGATGATGGTAGGTGTTAACTGGCCTTTATTTCAGTTTTTACTGGCATTTTTAAGTTTCATTTCAAAGAAGAGTTGCAGTGCATTTTTAAGTCTTAATGTCTTTCCTCTTCAAAGATTTCCACTTGACAAAGGTCATAGGATATGACTTGGTAGTAGCGTATGCTTCAAATGAATATGAACATTTATAAATACCAAAGAACTTTGATACCTTTCAATACCAGCATTTTTTGGAGATCATCAGCATTATATACTGAAGCTAGTTTTATGGTTTTACACTGTCTAATCATTATAACAGTCTAATCTTGATTGCAGGGCATAGCATCTCTAGTTTCATATATTCATTATTAAGTCTGCCCTCTGCTTGTCACCACCACAACCTTGTTGTGACATGGCTATAGCACAACATTTTGTTTACTGCTGTCTGTTATGCAGTCTTGTTTTGACTACTCTAAAAGCAATCCTTTTGATGTTCCAGTCAGATAGTTGTTCTCCCCATATCCATACCCCACCAGTTCATTTTTGAACTTTGACTACAAGGCTTAAAATTTCTGTTTATTCCATAATTCATTGTTCTGGACATTCATAAGTGGCATTAATGACATCAAACATACTTCCCTGAGTATTAGGAGAGCGACATTTGTTGATCTCTCTCTGAACATGTGTCTTATGCAGGAATGTGCCTTGCATTAAGCAGCATTCTACCTTCAAAAAGAATGATACCACAGTATGAGCAAAAACTGATTGACTTCAATAATTGGCTTCGTTTCTGGTGTCTTTCCAGAGGATTCAGTATTTGTCAACATGGGAAGACATGGTTAACAAACCAGGATGCTTTGCAAAGGATTGGTCTGCACCTGTCTCTGGTCCATATCACGACATCGAAAATACTGGAGATCAAACGGCATTTACATTGATAATGCCATTTATCGAAGTTGCTCTTGTGGGGTGCTGTAATTATATATACCAACTCCGAGATCGCACTACAGTGAGTAAAAGACACATTTTCCAATCTTCACTGTACTATGATCTCATAATAAACACCTCAATCAACATCATTTCGATGTAAATGCCATTCAATCACCAGTCTTTTCAATTTGGTGATATAGAGCCACCTGTCTCCCCTAGGCTTCTGAATATTGGCTATAACTTTATCCACCTCCTTAGAGCCTTTTTTTTTAGGAAATGCCAAATGGACAAGCCTACCAACATAGCAAATAAAACTCAAAGAAACCTAAAGGCATTACTGATCAATGCTAGGTGCCTAAACACAAAATACCACACTCTGCAAGCTTTCCTCACTCTAGAGAGTATAGACATCTGTGCTGTTACCAAGACGTGGTTTACATCCATAGAAAATACTCCAGCAGTGCAAGGCTTTATTGCCTTCCATACATTCAGGACATCAGCTGGAAAGACAAGGACAAAAAGTGGAGGAGTCTCAATCAATATTAGCAGCAAACACAACTCGACATTGGTTAAACAGGATGATGTCCTGAAATTTAACCATGTGCACTTCACAACAGAGAAAGTCGCATATCATATTCTAGCAAGTTCTAGGTCAGCCTCTATGTCTCTAGAATCTCAAAGCTCATACCTAGACCTCTGGAGACACTCAATCTTAAACCAAATACCCTATTTATTGGTGACTCTAATTACCCTCAAACGTACACTGCCTCATACTCATGGGCACATGATTCCTAGATTTTAACACAAATACCCTTGACTAGATAATGCACATACCCACCAGAGGTTCAAACACACTGCACATAGTATTCACCAATATGGGTGAGTGCTATACCCTCCAGTGTCACATCCTCACTGGTGAGATTATACCAAAAAGCTATCTCCTTTGAAATAAAGATCAACTCAGTAACCCCATCAAACCCTATAACATTTAGGAAGTATTCCAAGGCAAACTACACCCGATTAAGCAATAGTTTCTCAAATTTCAGTGCCCTCTCAGCCCCAAGTTCACTAAAACGTATGGAGAATTGTTTGCAGAGACCTTGTACAACCATGGAAATGGCTGTATAGAGGCTGCTGTACCTACTAGATGTGAGCTCAAGACAAACTCTAAAAAAAAAATACATCGCTGGAATCCTAACATTAATAGGGTATACAGCAGAAGGAAAAATGTCATGGCTAAAATCATGAAGATCAACTCCTATAATGATAAGAGGTCTATAATTAAACAAAAGAGGAAACTAAGTGGACTAATTAAGTGCAGCAAGGCCAATTATTAGGTCAAGATAACCTCACAAGCTAATGGCAACCACAAGGCCTTCTAAAGCTATGCCCAAAACCTCAAAGGCAGCACACATCAGTGTCCCAATCTGGTGGTCAATGGTGCCATCTTCACTGAGCAGAGTGACACTGAGAATTTGCTAGCTGATAAATTCAGCTCAGACTTCACACCCCACAACCTCCTTCCACAAAATACTTACTAGCATACCCCCCAACTATTTACAGGGAGCAAGTCCTGGCAGCACATGCTAAAGCCAAAAACGCATCCTCAATGGGCCCCAACAATATCCAGGGATGCCTCCAAAATAGATGGAAACATGATCTATCAGGACCACTTGAGTCAATTTTCAGCTATAGCCTTACAATAGGCTTTGCAGCATGAGAATGGAGGACTTCAATGGTTATGCTACTTCACAATGGGGGATCTTCTAGTGACCCTGGAGAATACAGACTTATTAGTCTGACTACTGTAATATGCAAAGCCATGGAACAAATTATCATGGCAATGATCAACAAAGACATAGGCAACCTTCAGACACTGAACCCAACTAGCTTTGGTTTGGTCAAGGGAAGATCATGCCAACTAAACCTTGTGGACTTCTTTGAAAAGGTCAGCAGTGCAATGGATTAGGGGAAATGGTGCATGTCGCATACCTAGATCTAGCTAAGGTTGTCAATACAATACCCCACTTAGGTATAGTTGATAAACTCACTGAACTGGACATAATCCCCTACAAAGCTTACTGGATTGCCTGCTGGCTCACAGACAGGACCCAGGAAGTCAGGACAAGATACCACCTCCCCTCAGAGACTGCTCACCAGCAGGTTACCTCAGTGCTCGATGCTGGGCCTGCTCCTACTTGGCATCTACTTCTCAGAGGTAAAGGCTAATATCATGGACCTTTGGATGACCAAATTCACAGATGACTGCAAATTGGGAGATATCATGCATTCTCCCATGACACATCAAATGACTGGTGCCAAATTCAGAGACTAAAACTCAGTGCCAAAAAATGCATTATAGTGACTATTGGGAAATCTGCCACCCTGGCGTATTACTCCATCAATAAGACACTCCTAAGTGTTCACTCAGTAGTCAGGGATCTGGGAACATATGTAGGCAATAATCTGGCCTTTGACCAACATGTGACCAAGTTAGTAAACAAATCATTGTATGTTGCCCAACTTGTGCCAATATTTTCACTCCTTACTAGACCCATCATTGAGTATGATGCCCACTTCAGCATTTACCTGACCAAATCTATGTAATAATTGGAATGTCCACAAAGGTTCCTTACCAGCAGAATCCAGGCCATAAACACATTGTCCTACATAGATTGCCTTAAAGCTCTACCTCTATACTCTGTGTCATGCAGGTACCTAGAGGTGATCTATGCCTTGCATACAAGGCACCTTCGAATCCAGCTCTGATGGACTTTTTGAACATCTACAAAATGAACAGCATCAGTACCATTACATCAAAAGATTTAAATTTTGTCTGTGACACAAGTAAGACATGTTGGTGAGACAGATATGTGGCTGGGAGGATCACCATGCTCTGGAACAGGATCCCCAGTTTGTTAAGTAAAGTCCATCTCTAACCTTACTTAAATGTAACCTTGACCAACGGATGGGAAATTGAAAATTCATCCCAGGTCTGGAAGCCATGTCTCTGATAGACAGAGGTAGACAGTAATGCAAATATGACATACTGCCCTCTCCCATAATTCTCAACTGTTCAGCTTTTTGCCTCATATTTTTGGTCTGTTTCTCATAAAATTTGTGGATCTCTGGCAAATCACTGAAGACTGAAGTTATTAAATAATGACATACATTTGAATTTTATTTATTTATTTATTTTACATTTTTTGACCAGGATTGTCCAACTAAGCTGAAAAGTCATTTTTCAGTAGAGACCCAGGGAGAAAAGCTCCATAAACATTACAGTAAAAGTTTACATAAACAATAAACACAAAGGCTTTAAAAAGTTTACAATAAAGGTTTATATTGAAGCAATATAACAATATCAGTACTATTTTGACAATGGAGCAAAAGAGAAAAATTCATAGTATCATTTGCTGTTACCATACATCAAGACTGAGGGAGAGAAATGAGAGATGCATAATTTCAATGGTAATCTAAGGACATTACTGTTCATGGTTAAAAACAACAGGTACTAGAGAGGTTAAGAAGGCTAGGAAGAGCTAAGAGGTAAGAAATAGAAGCAGAGGTCAAAGAAACAAACCAAAATAGTGGGCAGGTAGAGTATTGTCTTTGGGATCATATAGAAGATTATGAAGGGTGAGTACAGTGGTAGGACCAGCACCTTTTTAACTATTCATTGGTAGCTGCTTTGAATTGTTTAAGTTGATATAGGGACCTAATTTCTAATGGCAGCCTGTTCCAAGAAATGGTAGGATCGTAGATATATAAGTTGCATCCCATTTTGTTCTTGGGTTTATAGATCTGTAGAAGGTCTTGATCAGAGCTACACAGTGATCTATTGAGAAAATATTGAGAGATAAGAAGAGATACACTAGGATAGTAGGAAGGCTGGTATAGAATGGATTGAATAATCTGTAGATAAGAGAGGTGAAGTAATTCTAGTCAAAGTGTTTTAGTGAGAGACAGTGATGGGATTCATACATGTGGTGTGCTGCGAATCTGGCTACCTTGTTGTAGGTTGATTCTAATTTAGCTAGGAGAGAGGAGTTGAGATTACTTTTGCTTTGTTAGGGAGAAACTTTTTGTTTCTGTATAGGAGACCCAGTTTTTGACGAGTCTTCTGGATACAATTGTTAACATGTAAGTCGAACTTAAGCCGGCCATCTATAATGACACCTAAGAGTTTTATACTTGATTCGACTTTGATAGGAGTGTTACTGAGAGACAGTATAGAGAAAGTGGATTTAAGTGCTAGTTTTGTTTTTTGGTTTCAGAATAAGCAGGCTATTAGAGAGCCAGGTTTTGACTGAGTTAAAGGATGCCTGATTGGTAGAGATGAGTTCAGAGGGAGTGTCGGTGATGGTGATGAATGCAGACTCATCTGCATATTGTACCAGGGATGACTGGGGGCAGGAAGTATAGAGTACATTAGCAAAGATATTGAAAAGTAGTGGGCCAAGAATAGATCCTTGGGGGACAACCATTTTAACTGGGAGAGGAGACAGCAGAGTGCCATCTCACTAATTGCAGTCGATCAGTGAGATAGCTGGAAAACCAGGCAACAGTAGGAGTGGGGAGGTTAAGTTTAGTCAGTTTAGTCAGTAGAAGAGAGTGAGACACAGTGTCAAAGGTTTTTGAAAGGTCTAAGAAAAGGCAAGAGACCAGTTTGTTGTTATCTCTGGCCAGAGAAATAGTGTTAAGGAAGGATATGAGGATGGTAGCAGTGCTATGTTTAGGGCGAAAGCCATGTTGTGTGGGTGTAAGCATTTTTTCCTGTAGTAGATGTTGCATGACTTGCTTATGTATGCATTTTTCCAATACTTTTGAGAGTGGGGAGAGGACAGCAATGGGTTTAAACTTAGTGATTTCACTGGAGTTACCTCCTTTATGTATAGGTAGTGTGTATAATTCTTTCCAGATAGAAGGCACTTTTGACTCAGAGATAGAGCGATTTATCAAGCTAAAGACTGGAAGAGCAATTGACTCAGCTGCTAACTGAAGAAAAGAGGGAGGAATATTGTCAGCTGATGTAGAACAGGGCTTTAGTTTGGAGAGTAGAGATTTAATGTAGCTAGTAGGAATAGATCTAAGGGAAAAAGTATTAGAAGAGTTTAAAGTAGGAGAGGGTTCAGAGGAGTTAGTAGGCCAGTTGATTCTAGAGTTAGTAGTGTTAATAGAAGAGGGGTCAGTGTTAATCATCTTAGATATGGATTCAAGAAAATAGGTGTTAAAGATGGCAGCAGTTTCTTCAGGAGTCTTGTTAGGGCAGGGATTGGGAGAAGAAGGGTTACCAGGATGCAATATTTGGTTAATTGATTTCCAGAATTTTTTTGGAATTGATCTTTTTGCTGTTGCAGGGGTAAAATAAAGGTCTTTTTTGATCTTTAATAATTTGTTTTTTTGTCAGATTTCTGAGTTCTTTATATTTTTGCAAATTGGTGGAAGCTTAGTTTTTACCCAGGTTTTCCACATCCTGTCTCTAGATTTCATTAAGGTGCAAGTAGCATTTGTTAGCCATGGATATATCTTTGATTTTATATGGACTGTACAGAGAGGAGCAAGGCTGTTAAGAATGATAAGGAAGGAAGAGCTGAATGAGTAGACTGCTTCACTGAGGGGAAGTTGGGTTAGATAAGTCCATTTAATTCTAGAGAGGAGGGCTTTAAAAGTCTCTTGGCAGAAGTTAGTTAGTTTGCAACACATTATATATCTGTGCAGCCTAGTGAAGTGAGGAATGAATCTAAGAAATTTTATAGGGGAGTGGTTGCTTATGGAGTTGGGTACAGTTTCAGGGTTATTATATTTTCAGGGATCAGAGTCTAGCATCCAGTCTAACAAAGTGCTAGTGTTGTGTGAGTTGTTTGTATGGGTTGGTTCAGAAATGAGCTGTGTAAACCCATGTAAGTTAATGCATGAGGTAGAGTTAGGAGGAAAGGAGGTTAGGAGTTATTGGAAAGGCTCGCCCAGACTCTGCTACACTTTGCTGTGAGGGAAAGGTTGGTTTGCTTATTATTTGTTGTATTTTGTATTCCTTTTTATATTTTGAGTGCTGTGATTTGTTTTCTTTACCTTGTGTTTTGCTTGTGTTCTGCTTTTAACTGCATATTAAAACTTCAAAAGACACCTCAGCTCTGCCTCTATTTTTCCCCACCCCCACCCTGTCACTGTCATGTTCTTAAATACCACTGTCTTTCTAGTTGCCTGCCTCCTATGTTAATTTGACCATATATCTCATTTGCTCTCTGCTTTCACTGGCTTGTGTGAGTAAGCACAAAATTATCATTTTGTGAAATCACTCCCTTTCAGCTATTTAAATTTATTGGCCATTCTACTGTATTCCATAGTACCTGAATACAAAAGTGATTACCCCCTTTCAATCTATCTTGCTGTTTTAAAAATAGCGACTCTCCACTAAAACTTAACTTTTTAGACAGGTAAAACTTAAGTTACCTACTTTCACATCTAACTCCTATTTTTTTTTCATTTTCCCTTTAAGCATCCCTGTGACTAGCACTTGCTCTAATACCTGCTGGAAATCACTAGGAAGCCTTAAACTGATACAAGCACTCAACTCTCCTTATTAATAAGGAGAAATTAATCATAGGCACTAAACATCCTATAATTGTAAAGTAGCTTGATAAGGTAAGGGAAAACAGCTCCTGTACTTTTAAAAAAAAAAAGCACCAAACCAGGCATGTCCAAGGGTCAGCTTCCAGTGATTTCTCCTGTCCACCTGGTGAATCTGGGCATACTGGGGCAATGCAGCAATTGCCTCATGTACACATACAAACCTCTTCTCCTACCACCCAACACTTACAACCTATGAGAGATGCACTTACATAGCCAAACTGCAAGCAAAGCTCTCTCCACCCAAGATTGTGCTAGACAGTCAAGAGGAGAAGGATAACACCCACACTACACCTCAAGCAACACATAGCCCTTCTAAACTCACACCACCAACACCCACACATAGCAACACTAAATCCACATATGTGGAGGCCCTTAACTGTAACCTGCCCAAGAATAAGGACCTCCAAAGCTGAAACGCAAACAAACACCAATCACAACCAAATTGTCACATAGCTCACAACATCAATGTGCTACCCAGCATCAGCTCCTAAGGCAAGACAACGTACCTAACACTTTAGTCATAGGTGACTCTATAGTCAGGCACACTGATGTCCCACTCACCAGGCTGAACAAGGAGAAAATTACAGTGAGCTGCCTGTCGGGTGCCAGGATCCGCCACATAACTCATGCACTCAAGTCACTCCACAACAAGTACAAATATGACTCTGTCATTGTCCATGTTGGAGTGAATGACTTGAGATGTACCTCCCTGGACTACATGAAAAGAGACATGGATGAGCTCTTGGATCATATGGCCCAAGCAGATATGACCCTAGCCCTGAATAGCATCCTGCCTTCACCCAGATGATACCACAATATAAGGACAAAATGATTGACTTCAACAATTTGCTAAGCTTCTGGTGTCATTCAAAGGGGATCCACTATCTGTCTGCCTGGGACGACATGATCGACAGACCACGATGCTTTGCCAGAGATGGTTTGCACCTGTCACCCCTGGGATTCAGGTTACTGTCTAAGGCTCTTGCCACCCCTATAGTGCCTTTCTTAGGCAAAGTTCAAAGGACAAAACCACCACCATAACAGGTACAAGCATGCAAAATCTGAATGTAATGCTACTCAATGCTAGAAGGCTAAACCTCAAAATGCACTCTCTCGAGGTGCTCCTAAAAATGGAGAACATCGATATCTGTGCAGTAACTGAGACCTGGTTCAAGGCTCCAGAGAGCACCCCTGCAATACCAGGCTACAACTCTTACCACACTTTTCGGACACCAGACCAGGATCGAAACACTAAAGGTGGAAGAGTGTCCATATTCACCAAGGATATTCACACCACCAGGTTAGGTGCCCAACACAATGCATCTGAAATTCTCCAGGTGCAGCTAACACTAGGTAAGACTGCAATCCATATTGTAGCTTGCTACAGATCCCTCACCATGCCCCAAGATTCTCACTAGACCTTTCTAAACATACTGGAAAATATTAATATACAACCAAACACCCTAATACTGGGTGATTTCAACTACCCTGCCATTAACTGGGAAAACTACTCATGTACCAACACCTTTGCCTAACGGTTCTTGGAATTCATAAATTCCAATGCCCTGGATCAAGTAATCCATAGTCCCACCAGGGGCTCCAATATCCTAGATCTGGTCATTACCAACATGGGAAATCAATGCTCCACACCTATGGTCAAACCCTCGTTGGTCAGGTCAGACCATAAGCTTATCACTGTTAACATCCACATCCCAACCCCACCCCCAAGTAAGGAAACCTCCATAAAAAAACTTCTCCAAAGCCAACTTCATGCTACTCAAGTCAGAAGTTACAAACTTCATGATACCCATGCAGATGGGAACTGAAAGTTCGACTGCTGAGTCCTACACCAAGGCACTGTACGAGCACATCCACTCATGCATGAATCGTGCCATCCCAAATATTACCAAGATGCTCTCCTCCAAAAAAAGGAAGCCAATCTGGTGGTCCCCTGCCATAAACAAACTTTACAACAAAAGGAAGAAACTGTTGCAGAAAATAGGAAAATCCCAGGATGCAAAAAATCTCCCTTACCAGCCTCAGTAAGAGGCTGAGATCCCTCATAAAATACTCCAAAGCTACTTACAAAAATAAGATTCCAAAGACAACCACAAGGCATTCTATAACTATGTCAAGAATCTAAATGGCAATGCTCAGATCTGCTCTGAGCTGCAACAGAATGGCATTAAATATACTGATTGCAAGGATATTGCCAATATCCTGGCAGATCAATTCAGTGCCAACTTCACCCCCCTCTCACCCCCTAAATGGCCCATCTCAATACTGGAAGATTGCCAAATTCAGGTAATAATGGCCATATAGGTAAAAAAACGCACTCTCCAAAGCTAAGAATACAGCATCCATGGGACCAGATGACATCCTGGGCTGTGTACTACATGAACTACAAAATGAACTGGCACCTCACCTAAGTGTCATGTTTAATCATACCCTCACCTCAGGCTTTGTGTCCACTGAATGGTGCACAGCTACAGTTATCCCACTCCACAAGGGGGAATCCACCTTGGATCCCGGAAACTACCGCTCCATCAGTCTGACAAGCCTGGTCTGCAAAGCCATGGAATGTATTATCATGGAACTTATAAACAGACATTGGCAACCTTAAAACACTGGACCCCACCCAGTTTGGGTTTGTGAAGGGCCAATCTTGTCTCCTGAACCTGATTGACTTCTTTGAATCAGTTTCCAGAGCTGTGGATGGGGGTAAGGCAGTCCACACAGCCTATCTGGACCTCGCCAAGGCCTTTGACATCATCCCCCACTCTGGAATCATAGATAAACTTACTAAGCTGGGCATTAATCCCTACATCATTCGATGGGTTGCCAAATGGCTTACTGACAGAACCCACACTGTAAAAGTAGCTGACTCCAAATCCAGCTCCAGACAAGTGACAAGTGGAGTACCTCACGGTTCAGTCCTGGGACCCCTCTTGTTTGGCATCTACTTCTCTGAAGTACAGGCCAACACTAATAGACAGGGGTCCAGGGAAGTAAATAGTGTGGGAAGAAATAGCCAGGGAATTGTTATGGCTAGGCTTGTATAGGCCCTAGGGCTGATAGCCTAGTACCAACCTATGAACCTATGAACCTATGACTCTGGCTAACAAAGTTCGCAGATGACTGCAAACTGGGAGCCACTACTGATTCCACAAATGATGTGGATAATCTACAGAAGGGCCTTACAGAAACAGATACTTGGTGCCAGAGCCATGGGCTCAAACTCAATGCCAAGAAATGTATAGTTATCCCCTTGGAAAAAACATGTGCCCATGAATTGCCACATAGGTGGCAGTACACTAAACATTGAAAGTGTGATAAGAGATTTAGGGACACAGGTGGACAGTGGTCTCACCTTCAATAACCACATTGCGACAACAGTCAGGAAATCCTTCTGTGTGGCACACCTCATCATTAAGGGATTTTCATCAAGAAAAAAGGAGGTCATTGTCCCACTGTACTCATCCCTCATTAGACCCATTATAGAATACAATGCCTCATTTGGTATGTACCTCTCAAGACATCTGCAACAACTGGAAAGGCCGCAGAAATACCTCACTAAAAGAATCACAGGCCTAAAGTAGATATCCTATGCTGACCGCCTTAAAAAAACTCTATCTGTACTCTGTCGCATATCGTCTACTCCAAGGTGATCTCTGCTTAACATACAAGGCCATGTCAAACCCAGAGCTGTTGGACATGCTACACTTAAAGAAATCCCAATCTCTCAGAGCCACACGCTCCCGGGATCTAAACCTTGTCATCACAATATACAAAACATGCTGGAGGGATAGGTTCCTGACCGAGAGACTCCCCAGACTCTGGAAAAGACTGCCCATACATGTCAAGCAGAGTGCCTCTTTGGCCTTCTTCAAAAGGAACCTTGATGATTGGATGGGAGAAAGAAAATTCACCCCGAGGATCATGTAAGTCACCATGCTAGACAGGGGTCCAGGAAAGTAAATAGTGTGGGAAGAAATAGCCAGGGAATTGTTATGGCTAGGCTTGTATAGGCCCTAGGGCCAATAGCCTAGTACCAACCTATGAACCTATGAACCTACAAACTTATGAGAGCAGAGAGTTAACCAGTTAATATTTACATCTCCGAGTAGGATGGTTTCATTTGGTATGTGTTGTGAGAGGTATGGGAGATTATTTTACAGCATGGGAATGTTGTCCTCTGGAGGAATGTAGATGGCTGCTACAGTGATATTAATATAGTTATTGAGTTTAAAGTTAGCATTCAGAATTTCAGCAGGTGGAAAGGATGGGATAGGTTTGTTAAGACATGTAAGAGTAAGGTGGTTGGAGTAGACTATGGCAACTCCACCCCCTTTTTTCTTTTGGTGATCTAGGTGAAGGATAATATAATTAGGAGGGAGAATATGTCTGTCAGGGTTTTGAGGTTTCAGCCAAGTTTCAGTTAGGATGAATTTATCTGGCCTGTGATTGGCAATCCAGGCATGGAATTCACTGACTTTGTTTATTACATGTCTAGTATTCATTGAGTTCAATGACTATTTAATTTCAACTTCAATTTCAGACTTTATATCCATTAAAAATTGTATGCTAACAGAAAATCTGTCATTATAACCGTTTTTTAAGTTTATAAGCACAATATTCAAAATCTGTCACTAATTTTGGGCCTTCATTCCCCCACTATTTTAGGCTTTGTCCAGATTTCATGGGCTAAGAGGTTGAGAGGTATTTTCCCCCACACACATTTAACCTCCAGTAATTTCTTAACTAACATACCTCCTCCTAATAAATGCCCATGATACATAGGGACACATTTGGGCTGGATTGCATGGATAGGCTTATAAAGGCCCTGGTGGTTGTTAGCCTAGTATATAACAATAACTATGAACATGTGAACCTATGGATCCCTGTCTAAGTTCTAAACATAAAATTACACACATTATTTTCTGTCTTACACAGTATTCACAAAAATTCCTCAAACATATTTCTCTGTAACAGTAATCTTTCTGTAGCTTCACAGTTCTGCATGCAGCAAAAACAAGTGAATCACTAACTTTTAGTTTACCTCATTTAAATACTGTAAAAGTCTGACCTGACTCAAACCTTTTCCTGCATCCTGCACTAAAATCAGGAAAAAAGGAAAGCAATGTTTCCATAGTATATTAATGCACTAAAGCATCTAAGTATATGTCAAGTACATCATAATCAGATGCCGGGAATGACAATATTGATAGGACCGTATGAAATAATACAATCTAAAGCTCATACTATCTTTTACACTATAGTGTGAAACATACCAAACGTTCATGGATGCCCAATAAAGTAAGACATACATGTTTAATAGAGACAACATGTGTGATTGAGAAATCCCATCTATCCTTTTCTTCCATATGTATATAGGAAATAACTGGAAATGTCATGTAATCAATATAAAAAAGATGATTTTAGTAATAAAGAGCAGAGTTCTACATATTTCATAATATTCAAGACTACTGGTTTCATCCAGAAAATTCATTCTACTTCCTTCCCTTCCCATAATGCAACAGAAAAAAATTCTGAACTATATAAATCTGTTATGGAAATGTTGCCTCTTAACTCCTGCTTGCTGTTCCTTCCTGATGCAGTGAATATGCACAAATCAACTCCCTCATGAAAAAAGACACCTTTATCAATATAAGGAGATTTCTCACTACAGGCAAGGAGCCTGGATTAGTAGGTTCTAAAGGCATGCCAGTACATCACCAATATATTGATTTGATATTCCTCCTGACTATACTGTGAAAGAAGATCTGATGTTTGGCTTATGTTACAAAGATCACCTTATTTTTCTTTTCACAAGGGTAGAACCTCAGTGGACCTCAGCAGCAATAGATCTATCACTGTAGTAAATTCTTTGCAATTTAAGACTACAGTGTAAATATAAACATGAAGCTTTATTGAATTTGTGCCCTACAAAATGGCTTCAGGAAGGGTTTTGAAGTCAATCTTTCTTTTCGGTTCCTTTTTGACTATAGCATGAATATTTAAACAATGGACAAATAGGACTAGAATGCTTCCTCACCACATCAAAGGTATTTAATATCATCAATTGTAATAGTCTAGAAAAAAGGTAGCAGCAGTGGACATGCACCACAGTGTCTTAAACTGAGTTTGGAGTTGCTTAATATCAAAACACAGTTTGGTCACTCATCAGTTTTCATAGGAAGGAAAGGAGAAGCTTTGGGTTCAATTCTACACCCTCCTTCAAAAGTCTACTTAAAACATACCTTTTCACCAACCATCTCTGCAACTGTAATTGACCCCCTGAAGCCTCATCCACTCATTATTTCTACACCCAATCTGTCCTGGACAACACAAACACCACCATCTAACTATACCTATCCATGTGTGAACAATAACCTATATATGAGTGCATGTACATGTGTGTGTGTGTGTGTGTGTGTGTGTGTGTGGGGGGGGGGTGTTTGTGTATATATGTGTGTGTGTGTGTGTGTGTGTGTGTGTGTGTGTGTGTGTGTGTGTGTGTGTGTGTGTGTGTGTGTATGTATATATGTGTATATGCTCTTCCATGTATATTTGCTTGAATGTATATATGGAAGCTTGAACATATATACTCTTATTCATTTATGAAATATCTTGCAATGCTGTACCAGGTTCTTATCTGCTCTCATTGTATATTCTGTGCACTTGCATTTTCAACTAAAAGGGGGAATATTCTCTTATTGTATACTAACGGCTGTAAAGTCTACAGTCTGTATGCTACTACTCTGTAATGCCTTTTTCATAAATTTTTATTCTCTCTGTAAACTTATGGAGTTTTTCTCCCCAGGTCTCTTCTGAAAATGGACACTTGCCCAGTCGGACTATCCTGGCAAACAAATGTTAAATAAAATAATAAATTAAATTCTGGACTGACTAATTTTAACAAATGTTGGAACTTTCTACTTATCCAGCCATTGTGGCAAATTCATTGGTTACCTTTACACTGATGAGATGTCCATACTTTATGCAGCAGCATCACACAAGTTCACCCATAAGAAGCTTCAAACTGTCTTTTGGTTTCTGAAAAAAAAATAGTTCTGCGATTCTCACCTTCATTAAAATAACATCATATTTTCTACAGTAGCCATTATCATAACTGATAAGTATCTAACAACTTCATCCTTAAAAAATAAAAAACTGGCAGCATGAGTGACTGTGCTAGCAAAATAAAATATATGGTTATACATCAATACGAAACCCTTTATAGTGAAGAGGAAGTTACGTGCACTGTTTAAGCATATGACCGAGTATCATGTCATCTCTGCAGATAAAGGTCTTCCAAACCCCAGACTTGCCATTCCATTACTCTTCTCCAGTTTAATCTTTGCGTGGACAATTTATGCCTAATAAGGAATATGCCTAAACACGAGCAAACTGTAATGAAATCTGACAAATTTGTTAGCGGATCAACGTCCATCATGAATCACTGGTCCTAATATAGCTAAGCTGGCTCCGCTTTAAATAAGAGGCTAGACTTTCACTGGGTTATTTTTTCTCCCATTTACTTCAAAGTTTACTCCTCCACCTGATCACTTCCTTGAATAGTATATGTCTTTGAGGAATCTTGAGAAAAAATGTACTTATCATAATGAATTTATCTGAATCTTAAATGGTCATATCCTAAACCTACCCCGTGCTAATAGCAGTAGTACCAACAGACTTAATATCATTAAGAAGTGGATTCACATTACTGGTGGTAAACTATTTTCCCTCTAAGATGTAAAACTACCTTTTACTTGGCTTTGCATTTCACTTAGTCTTCAGACTTATTTGGTTTGTGAGTTTTCATTGGCTATACAGTAGCCTCACATTCTGCTGCACAACTGTCAACATTTATATCTGTAATGCAATATATAATCAGGCTCTATATTACATTACACCTTGTTCTCCAAGCATGACATACACATACATTTTTCCTTTTTTTTTGTTCTATACCTTAAAAAAACTTCTTTTAAGTGTATGACTGACTACACCAATGAAATAAACGGTCTCTTTCTGCTGGATTTGTTATATTATGTAACCTGTTACTCCTGTATTGCCACTTATAGTTTTTTTAAGAGTTACTGCTGTAATGGTTTCAGTCCAGCTACACATCTTAGGATAAACAAATAAAATAATAAATCACTTTAATCTGAAATGAGATCATGTAATGTGGTTTATTGAAATGCTAAATGCATCTTCTACTCAGCATAAATTTTGTCCTAAATGCAGAAGACTCTGTTTTGGCACGTCACTTTGTTTTGTGACACTTTTCCTCTTTTGAGGGCTAAATCTGATTTCAAAAACTGAGCAAATTCTTTAAAGAATGCATTAGACACCGAAAACTATTTCCCTTCCCATATCCACACATTTGCTTTTTACCTCTACTATGTCAATCTAAAAATTTCCAGTTACCTGCATTGGCTATGCTTCTCTGTTTTATTTCCTTCATAGCTTATATTCTGCACTACCAGAAATTTGCATCAGGCCAGACCATTAAATGCAAGAAGCTGCATAATAGGACATGGGGCTGGATTCATGAACATCTACACTTAGTGCTGATATTGTGTACACAATGTGCTCACAGTACCCTGCTACTTCATATCTATTAAATGCAAGAGTAACTGGCAGAATATGCTAAAGAAAGAATAAGTAGCTAAATTATATGCTAATTAACTTATCCAACACGGTGGAGCTCTTCGGATTCACTATACGATCTGGAAATACTGAAATGTTGAATTTCAGCATTTCGAGACTGAATAGTCAAAAAACTACATACATGAAAACCCACAATCACGAACACTACAATCGCGACCATTCACACACACACACACACACACACACACACACACACACACACACACACACGCACACACACACATGCATCTACCTAACTAAACAAACATAACAACACACACAAACACACTTAACCTACCTATAAGCAGGGGGGTAAGTCCCCCTACACCCCCCACACCTCCCTACTTATATATTCTAACTCCAAGGTTGCACTAAACACACAAATGCACAACAAACACCACCACACACACTCACACACACTAAAGTCCGTACCCATTATCCTCAAACACACAACACTTACCTGAAACCCTAGATAAATCCACAAACCGCACCACACATCACGAATGCGACACCACGATAACAGTGGATTTGACATTTGTGGATTCGGTATAGTGTAGTTTCGGTTAACTGCACTTTCCACTATTCGGTCTCGACGTACTGAATTTTGACATTTCAGTATGTCGAGATTGTCTAGTGTATCCAGCTCTTCATATATATATATATATATATATATATATATATATATATATATATATATATATATATATATATATATATATATATATATATATATATAAATAAAGTAATCGTGTATACTCTGCTTCCTTTTGCCCTTAAATACAAAACTCTTTGGAATACAGCCTTGATTGCACCTTAAAAAATCCTAGGGGTTGCTGCTGCCATCATTAACCTGTATGTGCAACAGGCTTTAATTCAAGGTGCTGCTGCTGCCATCATTAACCTGTATGTGTAACAGGCTTTAATTCAAGGTGCTGCTGCTGCTGCATCATTAACCTGTATGTGTAACAGGCTTTAATTCAAGGTGCTGCTGCTGCCATCATTAACCTGTATGTGTAACAGGCTTTAATTCAAGGTGCTGCTGCTGCCATCATTAACCTGTATGTGTAACAGGCTTTAATTCAAGGTGCTGCTGCTGCTGCCATCATTAACCTGTATGTGCAACAGGCTTTAATTCAAGGTGCTGCTGCTGCTGCCATCATTAACCTGTATGTGTAACAGGCTTTAATTCAAGGTGCTGCTGCTGCCATCATTAACCTGTATGTGTAACAGGCTTTAATTCAAGGTGCTGCTGCTGCTGCCATCATTAACCTGTATGTGTAACAGGCTTTAATTCAAGGTGCTGCTGCTGCCATCATTAACCTGTATGTGTAACAGGCTTTAATTCAAGGTGCTGCTGCTGCCATCATTAACCTGTATGTGTAACAGGCTTTAATTCAAGGTGCTGCTGCTGCTGCCATCATTAACCTGTATGTGTAACAGGCTTTAATTCAAGGTGCTGCTGCTGCCATCATTAACCTGTATGTGTAACAGGCTTTAATTCAAGGTGCTGCTGCTGCTGCCATCATTAACCTGTATGTGTAACAGGCTTTAATTCAAGGTGCTGCTGCTGCTGCCATCATTAACCTGTATGTGTAACAGGCTTTAATTCAAGGTGCTGCTGCTGCTGCCATCATTAACCTGTATGTGTAACAGGCTTTAATTCAAGGTGCTGCTGCTGCTGCCATCATTAACCTGTATGTGTAACAGGCTTTAATTCAAGGTGCTGCTGCTGCTGCCATCATTAACCTGTATGTGTAACAGGCTTTAATTCAAGGTGCTGCTGCTGCCATCATTAACCTGTATGTGTAACAGGCTTTAATTCAAGGTGCTGCTGCTGCCATCATTAACCTGTATGTGTAACAGGCTTTAATTCAAGGTGCTGCTGCTGCTGCCATCATTAACCTGTATGTGTAACAGGCTTTAATTCAAGGTGCTGCTGCTGCTGCCATCATTAACCTGTATGTGTAACAGGCTTTAATTCAAGGTGCTGCTGCTGCCATCATTAACCTGTATGTGTAACAGGCTTTAATTCAAGGTGCTGCTGCTGCTGCCATCATTAACCTGTATGTGTAACAGGCTTTAATTCAAGGTGCTGCTGCTGCCATCATTAACCTGTATGTGTAACAGGCTTTAATTCAAGGTGCTGCTGCTGCTGCCATCATTAACCTGTATGTGTAACAGGCTTTAATTCAAGGTGCTGCTGCTGCTGCCATCATTAACCTGTATGTGTAACAGGCTTTAATTCAAGGTGCTGCTGCTGCTGCCATCATTAACCTGTATGTGTAACAGGCTTTAATTCAAGGTGCTGCTGCTGCCATCATTAACCTGTATGTGTAACAGGCTTTAATTCAAGGTGCTGCTGCTGCTGCCATCATTAACCTGTATGTGTAACAGGCTTTAATTCAAGGTGCTGCTGCTGCTGCCATCATTAACCTGTATGTGTAACAGGCTTTAATTCAAGGTGCTGCTGCTGCCATCATTAACCTGTATGTGTAACAGGCTTTAATTCAAGGTGCTGCTGCTGCCATCATTAACCTGTATGTGTAACAGGCTTTAATTCAAGGTGCTGCTGCTGCTGCCATCATTAACCTGTATGTGTAACAGGCTTTAATTCAAGGTGCTGCTGCTGCCATCATTAACCTGTATGTGTAACAGGCTTTAATTCAAGGTGCTGCTGCTGCCATCATTAACCTGTATGTGTAACAGGCTTTAATTCAAGGTGCTGCAGCTGCTGCCATCATTAACCTGTATGTGCAACAGGCTTTAATTCAAGGTGCTGCTGCTGCTGCCATCATTAACCTGTATGTGCAACAGGCTTTAATTCAAGGTGCTGCTGCTGCCATCATTAACCTGTATGTGTAACAGGCTTTAATTCAAGGTGCTGCTGCTGCTGCCATCATTAACCTGTATGTGTAACAGGCTTTAATTCAAGGTGCTGCTGCTGCTGCCATCATTAACCTGTATGTGTAACAGGCTTTAATTCAAGGTGCTGCTGCTGCTGCCATCATTAACCTGTATGTGTAACAGGCTTTAATTCAAGGTGCTGCTGCTGCCAAGACTCTACTGAGAAGGAAAAGGGTGTTTAGAGTCTGTGTGATCAGTCATGGACTGCCTGATTCAGGAAATGTAAAACAATACAAGCTGGACTGGGAAACACTAGAGCAAATATGCAACCTCTGCTGACCTCACCCGAGGCCATGAGGAAATCATGAAGAACCAATCCCAGTTGAGACAAAGGTATGTATAGATTTATGTATGCTAGCTGCACATACCTTTTTATTTTCCACTGGGAGCAAAGGTATGTGTAGACCTACATACACCAGCTACAGTATTTCCAGTGACCAAGAGGGGATATATTAGAGGGGTCACTTGCTTCCAGAGCATTATACCTCTTTCTAAATACAATGCTATAAAATGCTATGGAGTATATCTGTTCCATGCACCCCAGAGAACAGAGCAGCAGCCGTGAAAGAATTTTATGCAATAGCATACTTCCTCGAAGTATTGGGGGCCATAGATTATGCTCACATAGAAATAAAATTCCCACCTGATGAACAGGGAGGGAGGTAAAATAATATGAAAGGATACCACTCTATAAACTCACTGGTTGTCTGTAATGTACAAGTGATCATCTACAATATCAATTCAGATAATCCAGGAAGTTTTCTTGACTCACACATATGCCACACCTGTGAGCTGTAAACAAAGTTTACTAGTGGTGACTTTCCACAACGGAATATATTGAGGGATGCAGGTTATGCACTGGAACCTTGGCTCATGACACCATGAGAAACCCACACAACCCCACTGAGCAACAATACAAAGGTGCCCATTCTGCAATGAGAAATATCACAGAACATGTTCTCGGCTTGCTCAAATCAAGATTCTTGTGTCTAGACACATCAGCATGTGCCCAACACCATGACCCAACCACCTCTGCCTGAATACTCAGTCTGTGTCATGTTGCACAATATAATTCTCAGGAAACAGCTTCAACAAGGACAACAAGGGGCAGGACCACAGTTTACAGGTCCACGGGCTGGGCCAGTAGCTCCAGCAGGTACAGATGATGAGTCAGAGGGAGAACCATCAGTTGCAGATGTTGCTGGCAGATGTAGGAGGGCACAGTATGCCATAAGTCTGGGTAAGAGGCAAATGATAGCATATGCACTTACCAAAAAATTGAATATCCTAAACACATACTAAGATTAAATGAATCTAATTCTTGCAAAAGTTAATATCCTTTACTCAACCACTTAATGGTTCTGTGCTGTTAGCATAAGAGGAGCCAACCCCAAGGATGCATCATGTAGCTGCAGTACTCACAAAGTAAGTGTGCAGCCTGTATGAAAAAAAATAAGTAAATAACCGATTACTCTCATATGCAAATCCTTATATGTCCTGAAAATGACGCATGTCTCAAGTGTGCAATTATGTCAGTAATAGCCGATGACTGATCTTTCAGTATACAGCTATGGATTCTGCTCAATACTGTGCATCAAGCATTTCAATTTACCACTGTACATAAACCAACAACGAGCAGGTCAATGGGGGCATCAATTGCACAAGTATATTGTTCACAGGAGGACCATAATGCCTGAATGATAACTTCATTCTCCAGGTCGATGTATGGTGGTCTGTGAGGTTGAGTCTATATTATAGCATCAAAGTTCTCTAACATCGAATATTATAATACCGAACCCGTAATGCTGAACGTTGAAAACAGCAAAGGTGCAGGACACCAAATTCTTTCCCAGGGAAAGAATTTGGTGGGCCATTGCTGTGGCTTCACTGTTTTCAGCGTTCAATATGTTGGAACGTTACGGGTCGGGTTCAGGTAAGTGTGCGATTGTGTGTAGGTTAGGGTTAGGGGGCGTGTTAGGTGAGTTAGGATTAGGGTGCGGGTAAGGTGAGTGTGCGATAGTGACGGACCTTAGGGTTAGGGTTGGGTTAAGGTAAGTGGATAGCTAGTACTGTATGTAAAGTTTAGTTTAGGTGCAGGATTTTAAGTGTATGTGTATGGATTGCTGTTTTTTGTGTGTGTTTGTGTTGTGTGTATGTTTCTCGGAATAGCGAATTTTTTCCCCGGGAAAAAATTTGCTATTCTGACTGTTCGATGTTTTCAGACTTCGGTGTTCAAGGTTCGATGTTATAACATTCGATGTTAGAGAACTTAGATGTTATAATATAGACCCCTGTGAGGTCTACATGTTTTGGGTGCCATAACCCTGTATGAGATGAAACATAAATGAACAAAAAAAGGAAATTAAGCAACAAATTATTGTTAACAGAAGAAATATGTATGAATATATGCAGCATCATGCACAAAATAATTAAAAAATTAAGTCTCCCTATGAGCACCCCCCCAAAAAAGTGCAATGAAAACCATTTAAAGTTTTCAAGTAAAAATGGACACAAATTTCACTAGACATCCACTGGAGGGCAGGTATATATATATATATATATATATATATATATATATATATATATATATATATATATATATATATATGTATATAGCTTAATACATTTGTTGGGCTACAAATGTAAAAACCCTCAACACTGCTTATAAGAGGCATAACATTCTTCTTCTGCAATAACTATTGATATTTCTAAAGAAAAATTTTCCATAACGGCAGGTAACATTCTTTCCAAACATTTTAATGGAAAGAAATGACTGATGTACATGAGGTATGCCGACAGCAATGGACAAACAAAGCAGACAGTAAACAAATGAGAGGGTGTTGTGAAATGTAATCCACCACTAATGTTAAAATAAAGCAGTTTGTAAAAAACAGTAATATATCTTTGCAGAAAATCTAGAAACTGTTTTGAAAGTCAGTTAGCAGTACTGAACTCTTTGGATCTAAACAGTCTCCTCTACTGTCGGGCTCCTATCTAGGACGCAATAGAAGAGTCTTCATGGGTTCTGTCTGAATAGCTTTATTTTATACAAACACATCACTATAGAAAATTACTAACTTTAACTTAAGTAACTTATATACAAATTAACAGCTGTGAGTTTGCATGCTCTCACCCTAGCTGCTCTTTCAAGATGGCACTAGGGATTGCGTGTGTCCAGACTTTATACCTGCATGTATAGCCTTGACATGCTTCTTAAAGATACAGCGTACACATCACTTGCACACTGATCTACATCCTCCCTCTTTGAGAAATAGATGACATTATTTTATAAGGCTATATGGCATGCAGCAATCACAGGTAATTCTTAGTCATGCATTATACAATGCTAAATACACAGGTATATGCAATCAAGTTGATGTTGCTGCATATTTCACACTATGCTTAAATACTCGTCCATATCATGTGCCATAATACTGGGAATGAGATTTAGCATCTGGAATTGTCTCTGCAAAATGGTTGACCTGTGGAATGTTCAGATCACTTTCTGGAATGGAATTAGAATTTTGAACACATTCTGGTATGGGAACAGTGTCTGATTCACTCTTAGATTTGGATTCTACATCACAGAAGCAATGTTGTGATGGTGACAATGGTTCTGGTACAGGAAGAAGATGTTTACGGTTCCCCCTATAATCCACACCCTCGGAATCTACCAGGTAGGATCTCGGCTCTGCACAGATGCCTGTAATATGTCCTATTTGATCAAAACCTTTTGTTGTCTGGATTCGTACCATCTCTCCTTCCCTCAATGGATGAAGTAATCTGCTTGATCTGTCGTAACTAGATTTCTGTATATTACGCTTCTTCAACAATTGAGCTTTGATGGTTTTATTGTTCTTAAGTTTAGGCTGCAATAAACTAGAAGTAATGGGTAGCATAGTTCTAGTTTGCCTGGAAAGTAGTCTTTGAGCAGGTCAGCCAAGAATATCATCACTGGGTATGTTTCTGAGATTAAGCAAATTCAAGTAACTGCTTAGCACTTTGGACTGCACATTCAGCTAGACCATTGGACTGAGGATATTCAGGACTTCTAGTGACATGTACAAAGTCCCATTCTTTTGCAAATTTCTGAAACAACTGGCTAGTAAATTGAGTGCCATTGTCAGAAAGAAGTTTATGTGGACTACTGTGAACTGAGAAATGATGTTTCAACTTAGTAATAACAACAGTGGATGCTAGGTTAGGTAGTAGATCAATCTCAAACCATTTTAAATAAGAGTCTACCAAAACCAAATAGTGTTGATTGTTCTACTCAAAGATATCAGTTGCTACAGTAGACCAAGGTAGTTCAAGAACTGGACTTAGCTGAGGCACTTCTCTTTGCAAATGCAATCTAGTACTATTGCATACTGAACTAGAAGAACGTGCACTATTAATGTCTTTTGGTAATAATGGTCAAAATACTAATTCTCCTGCTCTTCTCTTAGTGGATGTGGATCCTGGGTGACCACAGTGCAGAATCTGGATATAGTCTTGTTGTAAGGAAGCAGGAACAATCATTTTAGGACCTTTGAAAAAAAATGCCATCTTCCATCAAAATTCATCTCTGTAAGGAAAATAGGTTTGCACTTCAGGCAGTACAATAGATTGCTTTGATGGCCATGCAACATTAATGTAGTGATTGAGCTTCTGCAAAATTGGATCAGTCTGAGTGTGGTCTCTTAACTCATCAAGTCTAGTGGTGGAAAAATTACACACGGACATCACATCAAAGTCAAAAGTCTCTGCATCAAGCTGTTCTATCCTATTTCTGGGTAATCTGGATAAGGTATTAGCTAGATAAAGCAATTTGCCTTTTGTTAAGGCCATCTTAAAATTATACTTTTGCAACTTGAGCATCATTCTTTGTAGTCTCGCTGGTGAGGAATGTATAGGCTTTTTTAGAATAGTAACTAGAGGTTGATGATCAGTTTCAAATAGCTCAACCATAAATATAATCATGAAACCTGGAACATGCAAATACTATTGCCAAAAGTGCCTTCTCAACTTGAGCATACTGCATCTTAGTTTGGGTTAGTGTTCTAGATGCATAAGCTATTGGTCTGCCTTCTTGAAATATAACTGTGCCAAGACCAAATTTTGAAGCATCACAGGAAAGAGTAACTGATTTGTTCACATATAATATCTTAATGTAGGCGGGGTGACAATTTTCTGCTTGAGGTCTACAAATGCCCTCTGGTGTTGTTCCAACCATGACCATGCAACATTTTTGTGTGTTAGCACTCTTAAAGGTGCTGTCAACTCACTGAAGTCTGGTATAAACTTGCCTAAATAGTTGACCATGCCTAAGAAACGCTGTGGAGCTTAATTGGTCGGGTCTTGTTGCAAGCCTGTACTTATGAACAAATGAGCTATATAGGTCACTTCTGGAAGTCTGAATTTGTGCTTCAGAGGATTGAGCTTGAGTTTGCTTCATGTGCTCTGTCTAGAACTTTTTTGAGGTTTCTGTCATGCTATGCTTCACCATTGCCTCCAACCAATAAAATTATGGCATAAGGATAACCCAAAATAATTTGCTCCATTGAAGATCTCACTTGCAGAATTTATTCCAAATGGCATACTTAGGAATCTGTATCTGCCAAACATAGTACCAAAAGTAGTTAGAAATGAGGATTTAAGATCAAGCATCTCTTGCACTCTGATCTACACCTACTATGATACAGGTCCGTACATACAGGATTAAGTTTATATAGTACAGATTTAACCCTATGAGCACAGTGAATATACAAATCCAGTGTGAACTCATTACAATTCATGAATTCCACAATCAGCACTGAGTGCAGGGCAGGTATAAAGACCTGACAATTGTGTGCACACACTCTAGCACTGCAAGGATGGGCATTGAGAAGGTTACTTGCTAAGGTCTTGCAAGTGTGAATGATTAGTCTGACTGTAGAAACAATCGGTGTTTCACAGTCTGTCCTCTTTGATGTGCACTTAATGAGGGTGTGTCAGAAAGAAGACACTTACAAAAATGTATGGAATTTCTTTCATTGACTTAGTAGAGAACCATGCATAGCATTTTTATGAAGTGGTTGCCAGTACTCTGGATATTGCTGAGTGAAGAAAATGCACCCCTGAGCTAGCTTTCTCTGTGGCATAAGGTGTAAGTGCAGTGATCTTAGCAAAAGAAAACAGGTGATACAGGGTTCAAATTCAGTTTACAAATAATTTTACTCCTAGGGCCAGAATAAATATTGACACACATTTTAAAATATGAATGTTTTGCTGTTGGAGACTCAACTATTTTCAGTATTGCTGACATGCTAGCAGTTATCTGTCCTCTTTCCCATCGCTTGACATAACCTGAAGTCCTGAAAATGTGTGACAGAAATTAAATTTTTGGTGTGGCAAGAAAATGTAAGAAGGATGAATGTGTTAGTGTAATGCACTTCTTGCTATGGTCATTGATAGATATAGCCTTTAATTGTTTTAATTTTATTTTCAATTTTTTTCAAATTTATTATTTGTTTTAAATGCCTTATGCATTTGAGTGCCACTTGGCAGCATGCTAAAACTGTTCAAGCCCAAACGAGAAAAAAGGTGAAAATTTAAAAATTTTAATCTGGGCTGCCTTCTGTATGGCAAGCAAGCCTGATGCTGGTGGGTAGTTGTCAGCACCCTGAATTCAGTGAAGAAAATGCACGTCAGCTATTTCTCTGTTTCACAATGAGTAAGTATACTGAGTTTAGAGAAAGATGACAGATGATGCAGTGTTCAACTCTATTTCACAGATACTTTTATGGATGGGGGGCAGAATGCAATTTTCACACCATTTTTATTAGGAATATATCAGTAAATACAAAGGAATATCTTAATTATGTTTATTGCAACAAATGTGTCATTATTGCCTGCTGTATAAGCCCAATATATTGTGTGTAAAGTATGTTGATGTTTGTAATTCTTTTGTTATAATTATTGTGATTCATCACATATCATAAATATGTGTTTGGAGGTGATATGTCTTATGAAGTATGTATGTAACATACCCCAACGTATATTACTCAGGACATGCAACTCCATGGATCTGAAATGTATTTACAATCACAAATTATGCTTTTTGTATAGAAATGCAGTCCCATGACAACTTCAAATCACACACATACAGGCATCTCTTAAATATATCTCCAGTCATTCTTACATTAGTAAATCTATAATTACCATGTAGTAAGTTCTCCTGTGACACTAGCAGTTAATAAGCGAATGTTAATATTTTATGCTTCTTTTTCTCATGAGTTGAATTATCAGGTGGTACTACTCAATCCTACAAGTAGTATGTAAGCTCCAGCAACCCGATATGTCACAAGCAATGCCATTTTCCTCCAACCAACAATGAATATTATAAATAAAATAAAGCATATTTCATTGTTTAAGATTGAATCATGTGTCAATAGATTGAGCATCACACATGGCCAAATTTTACTGTCATATTTCACAACTTCCATCATTTTCGATATACTTACTGCCAATGTGTCTGCCAAACCATTGTTTTGCCTTCAGTTGCAGAAATGCAGTTGGTGAGGCTGTGCATCTTTGTGCACAGGCTGTAACACATGAGATTTTAATTAGGTGCCAGTTCAGACAGATATTTTAACTTGACTTCTGTAAATGTGGCTGGTGAAGGTGAAGATGGTGTTTCATTTAGAGCACAAGGGAAGGCTGGTGAGGAGTCCAGGATTTTTGTGGTATTCTTTGTGAAACACTACAGCTAGAGGTTACTGCAGTGAGATTTTACTGATCCTCAGTATAAGGCTATATTCCATGCACTGGGGAAAAATGTCATCCCCATTACAGTAACATGAATATGCTTAAGCAGGACCTCCTAAGCCAATGTGAGGATGAATTTAAGACTACAAATACCCCTCAGTTCTGTAGGAAAAGTAACCCATCAACAGCATATGATAATTGCATTGATTGGCCAGCCATGACAGTTATTCATTCATTATGTTTTTTTTTTTTTTTTTTATCATTTTTATTTTCTGTAGTGTAGAGCTGCAGAAGAGATACCAGAAAAAACACGGGGTACACCAGGAGAGCCTAACTTACCTCAGAGAGGTATTGGGTAAGTAAACATCATGTCTGAATACAAGGCAGACAAATATTTTCATTCTATCACTCCATATCATCTTGAGCAGCCATTTCTAAACTTTCATATCAAGCATCAATGACTGCTCCAATAACTCTTGGTACTTGTATTAGGTAATGTGCACTACATCATAATTTTGTGTAAGTTCAGTACTATAAAAAGAGACATAACATTTTATTACCGGATAGTATTTATTACTTATTAACTGCAAAACTGCACAACATTAACAATTCAACTTTTACAAATGCAATTATTAACTCTGAGAGCATATCTCTGATATGGCATAGTCGAATACATATTTCCGTCTGACATATCATGGCATGATGATTGATTTTAAGACACATTAATACTTTCCCATCATACCTGGATGTTGTAAAGATGTACATATTTATTTCTCATAATTTTTTAATGTATTTATATAATGTGACATGCCATTGATCTCATTCTATCTTCTTTTTACCCTAACCCAATCTCTCTGTTTTTTTTTTAATTTATATTAATTTTTTAACACATTGCTGTTGAAAACAAAATGGACATCAGTACAGGGAGCTAGAACAATCACATCCGTTTGGCCCACCATGTTCCACAGATGGATGTGGAGGTACCACCACAGGCAGCACAAACTCCCATCACATCTGGGTCACAATTTGATAGTATTGCTTCCACAACTCCTGCCTACCTGCTCCATCTATGTCAAGTAGCTCTACCATGGTTGCTGATGTAGTGGTGTAGGAGAAGTGCTAGTAAACATTTTGTCAACTGTCAGGAGCTGACAGGGCTGGTGGAGGACATAATGGGGGGGGGGGGCTTGGTTACCTAAATCTACAGGGTTGAAAAGGTCCTGCATTGTTTTGCCAAATCAGAGCCACATCCTGCACTGACCCAGGCAACTGTCACAGAAGACAGTGATGACAATTTTAAGGGTGAGGATTAGATTGTTACTGTTCTCAGACTGGACATGGATGCACCTTCAGTGTCACATATCTATCCACAATCATGGTTTCCGCAAACCTTTTGTGTCCATCACCATCCATGTCTCTCTTGTATGTCTTGTACATCTGAGCCTGCTTCCTAACATACCCTACCTACCTGACCTTCTCATTCCAAAGCACCACCCCCAACATTCCTCTCTATCTCAAAAAAAAAAAAAAAAAAAATTATGCCCCGTACCTAGCTCTCCACATTGCCTACATGTCATTTTGACATACTTGATTTGGCTCAATGGGCTATACAACAATATCATAAACAATGGAACCAGTAAATAAGCGACAAGCTGGATACAGATTAACCACAGAAGCAGCTAGGAGACTCAAAAGTTTATTGTTTAAGTGCTTTCGTCAGACTGTATCACAGACTTCTTCAGAAACACTGTTTAAATATCCCTCCCACACATAAACACATGACCACGTTAAGCAATCAAAGCTTGACAAAGCTTAATAATGTCGGCAATACATACTATGCAAAGTTAAAAAACTATTCAAATAATCACAAAATAAAAAACATATATGCTATATAAAATAAGAATGCAATTTCAAAACACTGGAAATAGACACATTCTCATTTAAACCAGGGTAGTTATAGGCATTTAGCCTAATTTGCCACTTAAGTTCTATTAATTCAGTGAGGTCATTCCATGGGCCCTTCTTGTATTTTTTCTGACTATATCCAAACCAGAAAAAACAAAACAGTGTTCAGGGTGGTCTAACACATGCATTTTATAACATGGATTTTGTAGACAATGTCCTATTATTAAGATACTGGACGTAATTATTGTGAACAAAATGCAAATTCACACCAAGTTATTTTGTAACTGTACCTCTGTGGGAATTATTTATTTGGCTCAATGTTCTCAGTGTCCCTGTTTTTAGGTTGGGAAAACCCCCCAAAAATTAGAGAAAGAATATATGAACATGTCTTGGATATTAAGAAAGGGAATCTTAAAAATGCCCTGGCCAAGCATGTGTTAGATCACCCTGAACACTGTTTTGTTTTTTTTTGGTTTGGATATAGTCAGAAAAAATACAAGAGGGGGCCCATGGAATGACCTCATTGAATTAAGAGAACTTAAGTGGCAAATTAGGCTAAATGCCTATAACTACCCTGGCCTAAATGAGTCAATAGTGTGATTTTAACTTTGTGAATTAGGAATTCCTTTATGGCATGCTGAAATAGTGCTCAGATTGATTTTTGCATATTGATAGACTGATTTTTGCATATTTTCAAGGGTTCTAATCCAGAAATATGTCAAACTGTTAATAATTGCTTTTATTAGACTATTTATGGGATCTATGTCATATGGTTGACTTTTTGAATACAAACCAGCATCTTGTCCTGCTCTCGCTTCCTTAATTTCTACCAGTACTCCTTCTTGTATACTCCGTACCTCAAATCAGCAATTATTGCATACCTAACAACCAAAAAAAGCAGTAGGCAAAGTCTTATATAAGTGCTCCATAGTCCAGACTTGGAACAAACTTTTTAGAGACATATGTTTCACCATTCACCCAACCCACTTTAAAGAAAAACTCAAAGCCCACTTACTCAGTTCTAAAATCTGTTCATGCAAAGCACCAACTTGACACCTCCAGCTCCACTTTTGATGCACCCCAGCTCAGCAACTTCCCCTCTCAAAAATTAGCAATCCCTGTACTGGTGCATATCTCTTTCTGTTGTATACATTCATATCTGCTGGATTAAACTCATGTTTGTAAATATGTAAATAATCTCAACTCTGTTCAACATAGGGCTGATCAACTAAATTATGTGTGCTTACTATGCTTTGTACTTTTATGATATTGTATAAACAAATTTCTTATCATTAGCTACTGTAAATATTATGTCTTTTGTAAAACTGTCTGTACTTGGTGCATTTTTCCTCAGGTCTCCACTGAAAATGCGCCAAAAGCCCAGCTGGACTAACCCGGTTAACAAATGTCAATAAATAAATAAAAATAAATAAAATAAATAGTTGAATTTTATATGATTGAACTCATATGACCGACTTTAAAAAGTCAAACAGATGTAAAAACTCAAAAACAGCATTTTAGCACGGGGCCAAGCCCCCTGCACCCCCTATCCCCTGCTAATTATATATACCAACTTCGAGATCAGATTACAGTGTGGAAAAGGGCATATTTCCCCAATGTACTGCAATCCTAGGACAATTCATTGTTTAATGAATAGGGATATATTCCACGTTTTAAAGAGTCGATCATATGAGTTTGATCATATGAAATTGGACTATTTAAAAAGTTGATATTTTAACATAGAACTGTTTTATGTGTAGGTGTTATCTACATATTGTTTTGAGCTACTATTCTCTGTCATAATCGTCTAACTACCCGCCTCCCTCTCCTATCTCTATACCCCTTTCTGTGTCATCAGTTTTTCTCCTTACCATTTAAATGATGCCTGGCATTGAGCAGCACCTGCAATTTAAGGGAAATGGAAGCACACAGCTTGTGGCAAAATCTTGTGAGTTTTTGCCTTTGGGTGCATTACTGTGTTGCCCTTTGTGCTACTGTGCTTATCCTCACTGCACAGCATACATCATAATCTTGATTTAAACAAGCTGCAGAGTTGAATATGTACCATATAAGGTGTTCCAGTTGTAAATATTGGTACAAAGCATGCAGTCCAAAATTTATGACTTTATGATAACTGTGTAATTCATGACACATATCACCTTAAGATAACACATTCCTGTTCCACATCGAATCATTTATTATACTGCTGGCTGTAATGTACATCTTATAGAATGTTAAAATCGTCATTGCTGTGATGAAGCTTGATTTCTACATTCTCCTGTGCCTCATTGTTTTATGGCTGTCCCTTTAAAACAGTAAATTTAAGGTTGTGAATTAATATTCCGTGTTGCATGTTAACATAATTCATGTCTGTAGAAAGATTTTGGCATAGTGTCAAAGGTTCATATCTAGAAATATGTAGATTCCATATTTAGTATTTTACTTACATTGCTATTATGTGTGTAGCTGCTGTCTACATATCTTATTTTCCTGCATATGTCTTAATCATCATTCTACATTTCAACTTCTGCTTGCTCCCTGTTGGAAATCCTTCATTGTAAGTAGCACTGTCAGTATTACTTATCAGGAAAAAATATAACAGTAACACATCACAAGATGATAAAAATGGCCCATAAAATGTACAACATTCTTTGTCTCTGTTCCTGTCTCCAGCTCTCTATCTGTTCCCACTTCTGTATCACCACTTTTTACTGCTGCATATTTATTATGCTACTAGATGTAATGTACATATTATGGGATTTTACAACTGTTATGAATGCAATAAAGATTATACATTCATTTCCCTTTGCTTCAATCTTTTATCAGATCTGAATATGAGCAATATCAGTTCCTATGTCATATGATTAGATAATACCCAGGTCTGTTGATTTGTTTTGGAATATTGTTAAGGTTCAAATCCAGATGTACAATAAAATGTTACTCTATGTTTTTAACACTTTTTTGTGTAAGTGCTGGCTGCACATTTTATTAACACACAGTTATCCTATTGCTGTATTAATCTGCATACTGTCTGTTATCACTGTCTTGTACAGATCTTTCCTGAATAATTATGATGACTGATGTAAGAGTAACACAACACAAATATTTGCAGGAATAGACCATAAGCAAATCTCTTCCTGTGTCTCTATCACTGTCTCTCAATTTCTCTTCCCCATGTATTGTCCTCAGATTTTTCATGGAGCTTGGCATCATGCAACAATACTGCCTGACATTAAATGGGGTGTCATATCTTATGGCAAAAGCTGAAGATTTTAATTTTGACTGCACTAACACAATTCACATCATACAGATGTGCTCAGCCCTACCATGCTATAGAAATACAGACTGACAGTGCTATTGTGAGACTGTTAGTGTAACATAATTATTTGGCTAATAGATGTCATATGTACCTCACGAAATGTTATACCTCTCCCTAATGAGATGAAGGTTGATGCCTAGATTATTCCTCGCTTCAATCTGTTGTTAGTGTCCTTTCAAATGTGTCAGTTTAATTTAAGAATTGTTCAGTTCCAATGTGTAGACCTGAGATAATCCTCCTGCCTGAATACTTTTATTTTATACTGCCAAGGGTTTGTATCCATCCATATGTTATAAATGTATTCAATGTTTTTACATGTTAATAGTATGTGTAGATGTGTGCACAGCATATGTTGTCAAACAACTGTATCCTCCTTATGTCCACATCATATTTCACTCTCCTACACTGGCTTTATCCATATTGGTAACACTTTAATATATACAATACATATGAAGTGTACAGAGTTTCAAAGGATGGACATATTTCTGCATGTTAATGTGTGTTGTTGTCATCCCTAGTCCTTAAGAATATCTTGAGAATCACTGACAATTGGAGGCACTAGGAAAAACTGTAGGTTTGATTTTATAAAATATACAATACAATATTAACACAAATAATGTTCAGAAATGAACCATAAACTAGTTCTTTAGCATGTCTATGTGTGTATCCCTGTCTCCAACTGTTCTCCTCTTCCTGCCTCTTCTGCATTATAAAATAAGCCTCCTTAATCAATACTGTTTCTATAAACCAAGTTTTCACCATCAATACTATGCTTGAATCCTCATCTGTTTCATACTCATTAACAACATGCTAATTTCTTCCATAAATAACTGCAGCACATGATGTACATTCAATGCTTTTATACTGGTAAACCATACCACAATACTCACACATGGACCATATTGCTAGTATACACTCAAGCTGATAGGACTGATGAAGTTGCATGCACATCCATGTTCTGAGGTAAAATAATTATGACACATGCCTATCTGTTATAGATGTATGGACTGCAGAACTCAACATGTTATATAAACATACTCATAACACATGAAACATGACCATAAAACATATCTGTTCTGTTTTCTACTAGATTCAGACATGGTTGTATATGTATACTGCTTATTTATGTGAAGGTCAGCATGGAGCTCCATAGACTGCTAATCCCCACTCTCTGTTTTACAACTCAAGGTATGATTACTCATGCACTAATACTTTGTCATCTGCCATACAAATGAGCTCACCAGTGGTGCACTTCAGAGAGACAGCTAAAAAACTACAAGATAGAATTATGTGAGTAGATTGTAAAACTTCTATATGGGTTAATAGAAACGTCTGTCAAAGTATGTCTGCCCTCCAACACTTAGATTTGCATTTTTTTTTGCATTGGTGTGCACTCTTTCACACATACTACAATAGTGTTATTCAACAGTGCAATGTCATATTTTTGAAGTGTTTGTATTGTCAATGTGCATTGTCCAAGTATGGGACAATACAACTGACATTGTTAAAATCAATGGTTACTATCTGCCTACAATCATTCTGAAATGAGCTGTCATGAATGCTTGCTTGACAATTCACTGTTTTCAGTTGTGATTGTTAATGAAACACCATACTATAAAACAAGCACAAGCCAATCACAGCAATTCAATGAACTAGAACAGCAAAAAATAGATGTTATCAAAGCAGTATATAATTGCGTGGGATAAGCACAGTGCTGCTACATCTGCCTGGTCCAAATACATGCATATGCCTCAAAACCTGTGATGCACACTAGCTGATCTCTAAAACATTTATGTGTTAATACTTTGAAAAACTTGAATTTTCGCACCTTTAAATTTAGACATGTGCTATGGTGTTTGCATTCATACTCTGCACTCTGTATTGTGTAACTAGTTTGGAAGGTGTTTCAAATCTGATAGTGTGAACTTATGTGTGTGTGTGTGTGTGTGTGTGTGTGTGTGTGTGTGTGTGTGTGTGTGGTAAAAATCTCAGGTGAGTAAAGCTTCAACAACAGATGTGCTGCATTCACTTCCACTAAGGAGAAAGCTTTAACTTAGGAGATAGCTCTCTCTGTACTTTATCCAGCTCTTAACACCAATATCTTCTCTGCAACACACTGATGAGGTCATCCTGCCCAAAGTGCACTCTGTCTCTTGAAAAGTCAGACATCTCGTGTGGCTCTTGAGATTAATAGTGTGCTTTATATTGGGTAACTAGTTAGGTAGGTGGTTTGAATGTATCAGTGGAGAATTTGTGTGTGTGTGTGTGTGTGTGTGTGTGTGTGTGTGTGTGTGTGTGTGTGTGTGTGTGTGTGTGTGTGTGTGTGTGTGTGTGTGTGTGATTCTAGTGTCAAGTATGTGAAGCTTCAACAACAGATGTGTTGATTCCACTTTCACTCAGAAGAAACCTTTAACTTTGCAAACAGGTCCCTCTGCACTTTATCATACTTTTAAGCCCAACATTTTCTCTGCAGCATACTGATGAGGTTATCCTGTCAATAGTTCTCTCTGTCTCCTTACAGGACAGACTTCTTTTTTGGAACTTGTGATTTATACTGTGTTTTCTAGATTGTATAACTAGATAGGTAGGAGTTTCAAAACCAACAATCCTGAACTTGCTTTTGTGTGTGCATCTGAAGTGCCACTTACTTAGAATTCATGGGCAGAAGTGCTGTATCTACTTCTACTTTGGTGAAACATTTACATTGGGGAAGGATTGCCCCTCATCTTATACCACATTTACCATGAACATCTTCTCTGCAACACACTGATGAGACCAGCCTTTGAAAAGTCACCTGTCTCCCCTTATGTCAGATGACTTCTGTGGCACTTGTGATTCATACACATTCTCTAGATTGTGTAACTAGATAAGCAGTTCATTCAAATCTCACAATGGAGAACGTGTCTGCGTGGTTTAAGTGTCAGGTATGCATAGCTTCATCAACAGATGTGCTGCATATTCATCCACTCAGAAGCAGCATTTAAACTGAGAGATGATCCCCCGACTCACTTTTAACACTAACATCTTCGCTACAACACAATCATGAAGTCATGCTGTCAAAATTACACTCTCACTCTATAAGAGTTATACTTCTACTGTGGCACTTGTGGTTAATACAGTGCTTTCTAGATTGTGTAAGTAGATTGATGGATGTTTTGAATTCACCATTGCTTAAATAGTGTGACTGGTGTACTGTCATGTACAAGTGGCTACATCACAACACATGTTATGTACACTTCCACTTAGAAGACGCATTTTCAGTGGTGGAGGGCCACCTTAAACATTTCTGAAATTCCCAGTCAAAATCTAGTTTACAAAAAGCACCAATAACATAATTCTTTCAAAACTGCAGTGTCTCAAAGTTGTAATAAAACTTATCCTGTGGTGCTGGCTGTTTATACTATGCTGTGTAGACTCTGTAAATAGAAAGGTGGTTCAAATCCAGGACTGTTTGACTTCTGTGAGAGTGTATGTCTCTTTCATGCAGTGCAGAAAAGGCATCAAACACATATAGGATGTGTAGATTTGCACAATTATAGTGCTGTCCCACCTATATTTAGCAGGAACATGAAACCTACTAAACAATGGTGACATGATCTATTCAAATGTGCACTACCACAGTTGTAGAACAACATCTTTTGTGGCTTCTATGACTTAGTCAATGTTCTCTAGCTTGTGATATTAGGTAGTTTGTTCAAATTCAGACATAGGGTGGCACTATGGTGCACCAGTTAGTACTGTCACTTTACAGCAAGAGGTTCTCTGCTTTGATTCTCGGCTAAAGTGCCTTCTGTGCAGAGTCTGCATGTCCTCCCTGTGTTCAATTGAGCTTCTTCTAAATGCTCTGTCTTCCTGCCACATTCCCAAGACATGCTGCAAGTGGATTGGACACCATAAACTGGCCATAGGTGTGAGTGTGTGTATGCAGGTGGAGTGGACACTCTAAATTGGTCCTAGATGTGTGTGTGTGTGTGTGTGTGTGTGTGTGTGTGTGTGTGTGTGTGTGTGTGTGTGTGTGTGTGTGTGTGTGTGTGTGGGCACTGGGCTGGCAACCTGACACTGTAAAACTCTACAGCCACTTGTTCTGTACACCAATGATTTGTTGAGGTGGCCCCTAATGGAAGCAGCCAAAAGAAGAAGTTCAAATTCAGCCATTCCTACTTAGACTCACTTTTGTCTGCATGACTGTTAATATGCATGTAATTAACAATGCTGTCACACACATATCTACTGTATCTATGTATAGTTTGGGAATTCCTATTACATGAACTTTTGCTGATTGTTCACTGGGAAATGCTTTAAGACTGATGATGACATTTATGAAATTATCCTTTTATAAGAGTAAGCCATCTCCTTTTGTGTAATGGAATGAGATAATGCTCTCTATGTTGTCACCTTAGTAATCCATGTGTTCAAATGTATCATTATCTACACATTGTGCATGATTGGGATTCTACCGTTACAGTGATGACTGCATTATGCATCATGTGTTTGTGTCGACCAAGCATTAAGCAATAGTCTGTCATTAAGTGACATACTGCACCACTCCTTTAACTGAATGACATACACACAAAGGCCTTCCAAAAATACCATGACGTAATGCCTTCAAATACCCAAATATCTCACAACTGTAGTACAACTTCTACCGTGGTAAGTTCATTCTTCACAATATCATGTAGCTTCTGTGGTGACATAGGTAGGTGTTCAAAACTCGCAATGACTGACTGTAATCAGTGCTTCTCATTATACTGCTATACATGACATCTACCATAGTGTTAATGTATGTAATTACACTGTGAGAGGCCTCTCCCCATACCTTTTACCTCAAACACCTGGCTTGCAGCACAATCGTATGATGTAATGACTTCATATAGGTGGAGTCGCAGAGCTGTGTTAAGAGTTCCACTGTAGCCCATGTAATTCATACATATTTATTAGCCTGTGGACTTACATTGGCAGCTATTCAATTCCAGCAAAGGATAGCATTATATGAGAGCACTGATATGACACAATTACATTGAATTAATATATGATTATCCATTTTATGTTGGACAAACAACTTTAAAGATATTTAGTGATTTCATGGCAATGAAATAGTTATTCTGTGAATGTTGTTATTGTTGTTATTGTATGAGTGCCCCATGCGGCATATGCAGTAAGTAATGACTTGTATAATATATCTACACAGAGTGTGGTTCAATTCTGGGAGTGTTTGTATACAAAACAACGTGAATGGAAAAGGCTTCCTTGGATAAGTAACACTGATATTATACTGCTCACAGTTGTGTGAACAATAAAATAGGTACTTCCTTTGTATCATTCTGACAAATTAATATTGTACCCAATAACATCAAAACATCCTTTTTATGTCACACAGTAATTTCATTCATTTCTGAAAACCTCCATTGTTATCTCCTGTGACAGATGTTGTCAATACACAGCTTTGTAGAGAGTGGGGTATGACACCCCCCTGCTTTGAGTCTGGTAACATCTGTCTGTCAGATAACTGTGTCTGACAGAAGTGGCTTAAGGAAATATAGTAGTAATGCCACAGTCAGAGGGACATATTTTTAAGCTGTAATGCCCCAGGTTAGGGTATCCATACCCATTACAATAGTAAACTGATATAAGGCCTTCAAGAGTGTTTTTCATGACGCAGTCAATATATCTCTTTTTGTGGCATGAATAGTTAAATGCAGCTCTCTGACATCTGTCTTGGCATGTGTTTCAATCTGGTAAGATGCAAATGTTGAATATGTCACTGATTGCTCAGGAGCATTACTTATTTTCCAAATAGTAATGTTCTGTATTGCATGTCCTCATCCAAACATTATGCATTACTGTAATTCTTCTCTTTGCACTGTAGAGCTTGATAGCACATGAGGCTTACCAAACATATCTTACTGTATAGCATGCTGCAATATTATCAAAAAGTGTATTTGGAACTGGGTTAGGAGTCTTTCTTGTGTATTTGTGTTATTTACTTGTTGTTATAGTAGTGCTCACAGTAATTCCATGTGAGCATGCCCAGTATAATGATGTAGTAGATGTGGCCCATTTATCATCAGAGACACTGAACTAATGAATGTCATCAGCTATGTGTTGTCATTTGTCACTTGTGTATTTTGACTGTTATTATACTATTATTTACCATTTGCATGAAGATAAAACACATGCGTGTCTAATACGTGTAAAGGTAATATACCTCTTTTCTATGGCTGCAAGTAGGAACATACAGCAAAGACATGTTTCTTTCTGATATGCATGACACAACAGATGTAGGGTTTCTTTCTTCTTTTTTATACCTGCTGAAGTGAGACTACAGCAGTACTGTTGGTTACCACTAATAAATTCCATGTATATACATACCATATGCAATAACTGCAGTATAAGCAAATATCCCCTAGTGTATCTAGTATCCTTGATAGCCGCTATCTCAACTCACTACTTTATTAACATTTATATCACATTTATTCCCCTTTGTTACACTGTTGCTTTATTTCTTTCTGACATCTTTTGTTACCATGTCTGTTTTTATTTATGTGCATTGTTCAAAAATTGTGAACAGGATAAATTATTATTATTATTACACCAATATGAAAGTATATATGTTTAAAAAAACTCTTTGTGAAATAATCACATTTTACTGAATAATTTAAGCTCATTTTCCCCATTTACCTTCCCGTTTCTTATTTCTACACTAATGCCATTGTATTACATGTACATTCTCCCCACTCATCTTCCCCTGCATCTTAATTCCATCAGTAAATTAGCCAATGCTTTGCATTACCTTTGCATTAGCTGTGTGTGGTGTGTGGTATGTGTGCATGCTCACTTACTAGGTTTGTTTTCACTACAGCAAACCTTTTGTTTACGTTATGTACTCAAGCTTCGGTGCACCTTTCTGTGGCCTCTAACACTTCTGTTAGCCATAGAAAGGTGCTGATAAATGTTTACAGTTTCTTAGCAGCATACATAGTCAAGGAGCATTGCTATAGAACATGTCATTGCTAACACCAAGTAATCATGTAGACTAAGCGCAAAGAGTACATGCTTGTTAATGAATCTCAGGTATATCGTTTATGCATGAAGATCAGTTCATCTCCCTCTTTATCGACATCATAGCCTCAAAATTCTATTTTCATCATCATACTAATGGCGAGTTCATTTTGTAAAGATATAATGAAGCCAAGTGCCACTCCCAGTTACTTTACTTGGGCAGAGACAGAACACTGACAACTTTAAATGTATTATATAATACATTTTGGTTAATAATTACTTATCCTAAATAAAATCATGTGTATTGCCAGTAACAGAATAATTTATTACTAGAAAAAAGCCATTACATCATCTGATATATTTATGAGTTATTCATGGAGGAAAAGCTTTGGTAGCGGAGTGCTTGATTTCACTCTGCAGAACCTTCTTGCTAACAGGAATTTCATATTTATTAATGCAGAATGGATAGTGTACTAATGTATCCATGGTAAAGAACACTTATCAATGCCTTGAGAAACAGAAAAAAATCCACTTATCACTTGTATATGTGCTATTTTCTCTGTATTACTAAATGCAGTATAAACATTTGTCATAGCATGAATCAAGGATGAAGTAATTTAAGGAAAAAGGCTATGATTTAATGTACTTCAAGCCAAATGCATCTCTTGTGTATTTATTCTGTAGTCAATAATTAAAGTTAAATGTTACTTGATGCATTTTATTAGCACAGTTTCAACTATTTGTCTTTGGAATGAAACATTTTCCATTAACAAACCCATAAATTCTGATTGTAAGGTACACCTTTACCCATGAAAATTTAGTGCAGATGTTCCATTCAGGCAGTTATTATGCAAACTACATTGTGCGGTGTCTTCCTTTAATAATTTGTGAAACCACTGTCTTGTGGATGAGTGTTATATTACGTTTACATACAAATGGGCACTCAGTAAATATCTACCACATTTATTCTCCAAGTACATTATTTAAAGTTTGTTCTCCTTTAGCACATCTTTATAATGAAGTACTACTGGTTTTATTTAATGGGTATGTGAATTGCATAAACTGCTTGATGACTTATGTATTAGTTTCAGTGCATAGCTTTTACTAGAATATGTTCTTGTGATTATGTTAATGTGCATATTCATCTGAGGAATAACCTGAATCACAGTGATAATAATCAGCCATTTCTGCCTTGGGCATGGTGTGCAATACTAAATGTGACCGTAAGCTGCTGTGGAACTTAATTATGCACTATAGTATCAAACAAGAACATAATCATTACAGTGTTGGTGGTACGGCCTGTCGCTAAGATTCACAAAGAAGCCTACTGATAGAATATGTGCACCGCTCTCTGGAAATAATTATTGCCAAGGGAAATGACATAATTCATAGAAACCATTCATTGAGGAAAATATAATTCACAGAAGCTGTACATCAAGAAACCCCACCTTACAAGGGCTTTCAGGATCACAGAAGCAGTTTGCAGTACAAAGAGCAGAATGCCATTTCACATTATAGGACAATATAAGTGTGGCTTCAGGCATGGTGCAAGGGAATATTACATGAGTACAGGATGTAGAAAGTAGGGAGAGAAGGGGGGGTAAATAGAAACAGAAATATTCATTGCTGGGTGCAAGGTAAGAAGAGAATAATACTTACTTTAAATATATACTGCGGTTAATGCAAACTACATTGTGCAGTGTCTTCCTTTAATAATTTGTGAAACCACTGTCTTGTACTGTTAAATAAAATCAGAAGCATACAATACAAGTGACTCTTTCCTACAGAATAAAATGAGAAGCATACAGAAACATATGGCACAACACTAGGGCTAAAAATCCACATGAGATGGACCACTAGCTCATTCAGAGAATAAATTCCTGCATCACTGGCTGGTTCCCACAGGGCTGAGTCAGGAGAGAGGATTAAGCAGGGAAGAGTTATAGATTTTGTCCAGTGATTGACCACCTTTTGGGACAGGTTGGGATTTTCAGCAAAAACAGACACACCTTAATATGCAAACTCCATTTGCCCATAGGAGCATGGTATCAAGAGCAGAGTACCATGTCCACATTTAATGCAAATTATATCCTGTAAAATAAAAATCCCTGCATTTTGCATACACAGTGGCCTCCTGCTTCCATTCAGTCTATATTCTTTCCTCCTTCCCCCAGTAGGAGGGTTCTATGAAGAGGAATCAGGCATGACTAACATCTGGTGCTAGAACTTGGGGGGGTAGATATGTCATCAGAGGAGGCACATGAAAAGAAATGCAAAAAATTTAAATAAAGGCAGAACAGAAGTAAAACAGAAAATGGAAATAATCAAATATGTGGTGTTGTTAACCGAAAATAAGTAGAATGCTTTATGCAGTATCTGACACACTGAAATACAGAAACATGTCTAGAAACACCAGAAAGTGGACATGTGCAAGCAGATAGCAATAGGTAGCATAGCAGAGGTAGACTATGTACTGATCAGTGTCACAAGCAATGGGAACAGCAAGGAAAGGCAAGTGGGCAGATTAGACACAGGTGTATATTATTCATTTAAGCAATATGGGAGAGCACAGCTGCAAAGTTTACACAAAGAGTGGACTAAAGCACAGATTCAGATAAAAATTATCAATGTAGAATTTCCTAAAAGAGTAAGCCATACATATAATGTCTTAGTAAATGGGCAAACCAATGGAGCCTGTTTGACTAAGCACTCAAGACCTAATACAAGTGGCAAGCCTCCATAAATCTTGAGTTGCACCACTACATGTTGATTATATTAATTACAATGGGAAGTCTGTTTGATCTTGGGTGCATAGCTGAACAAACTAAATAACATGTTTCTCTTAACTAAAGTGCAACTGTAAAACACAAGGCAAAAAATATATTTTCAAGCACACCACAGGATCACGATTTTTGTCAGGTGACATGGTTATTGTCAGTTAATATGCAAATGGAAATAATTAAAATCAGGTCAATAGGATAGACTTAGGACATAACAACCATATAGACACATGCATGCATACACATGTGCATGTTACATAACACACCTGCACAGGTATCCACCCCCACCCCACACACATGTGTGCATACACTTTGAATGCAAAGACAGAGAAAAGCAGATAGACAGCCAGATAATGTACAATGCTGTGTTGACAGACTATCAGGATGAAGTAATTCTTATCCAAATGGATAACATAACAGTAGAGAAAACAATGCAAATTTGTGGCAAGGACCACATGTACTGATGGCACAATAATGTGTGGATAATAACATATTATAAATCTGCAACATGTAATGCAGTGCAATAATTTCCAAAAGATAGAACTTCCACTACCTACAAGATTGCATCACCTGTGGGTCATTTTTTAAGTCTTGAGCCAGGAAAGTAATGGAGCACTTATTTATTTATCTAATGAACAAATCAGTGGCAGAAATGAATGCTCCCTTTGCTGAGTTGCTGGGGAGACAATCCATTACTGTGTTAGAAAGTTTTCAATCTGGGAGGGTGTCACAGACTGCGAGAAGTAAATTGAAATGATTGGAACAACAAGTGAGAATGCTCTGTTATCATACCTTCAAGATGTGCACCAGGAACAGTCCACTTAGATGATGTCCTGGGGCACTCACGATATGGTAGAGAGATTTTAATTCTTAATTGGCATGAGAATCTCTAGGGATTTCCCTATTTTATCTGCAGAAAGTTACTAAGAATGGAATAGTCTGGTTTATCTTGATTAGCTTCTTGCCACCATATCCTTCATCAGGACAAGCAATTTAGGAAATATATACATAGGTATATAGATAGACAGATAAATAGACAGATAACTTAAACCCGTATGTAAAATTTTACATCATAAGTTCTTGAAATTAAGAATGCAAGCAAACATTTTTTTCAAACCTTCCAACTGACCTAGATTCTCCCCATGTCATTATATTAGTTTAATATTATACTAGTTTAAATAATTTATGTACTCTCATCTTAGTAATACAGTGATCCTAGCCCATTCAATGAAATACAACAACCTATGTCCCTAAAACTGTATCATACTACAGCTCTTGTTATTGGATTGATCACATATTGTACAGAAATCATAAAAATAGTAATTACTTTCAGAAGTATTACAGAGTTACCAAACTTACATACTGCATTCCAACATTCTTTCCTGATGCCTGAACCAAAGAGGTGCATCACACCTTGCTAATTCGTGCCTCACTTCATCATAATTCAGTCTCCTGCTTTCAAATGTAAACCATGTTTACATGACAGAGTTATAAACTCATCCCCAATCTGAACAGCACAATGTCCATTGTACTTCACTGCTGGCATGAGTAACTGATGTAGCTGTGATTCCTCTTGCCTGACACTAGATTTGCTGCTTAATATATTAGCTACTTCAACTGCGTTCTTAATACCTGAGAATCAACAAATGAAGGAAATGCTAAAGAGAAGAAAATATACAGAAAGAATACTGTGATAAAAAAATCAAGAAAACTACTACGTTTTTAGGATAGGGACTAATTAAGAATTTAAATTTAAGGGAGAAGTGTAAACCTGAACCTAAAATTGTTGGTAAAGCAGCTGAACCAAGTTCCTGTTTAGTTTACAGGGAAGATAGTAAGCTCTACAAAATAAATAACACATTTTTATACAAGACTGATATGTCAAAACAGAAGTTCCAAAAAGATGAGCAACCACGATTTTCACAAACAGTACTTTTGCAAGAAAATAGAAACAGTTATTGGTGTTAGAAAAAAAAAAAGAAAGAAAACCTCCTGAAGATGTATTTGCAAATGAAGATATGCAGCAAGAGTTGTTCTAAAAACAATGCTAAATATCCATTGTAAGTACTCCTGTTAAATACCCCAGATATAGACAAGGAAATGGACAAACACACACCAACTTCACAATGACATATACATATAAAATCTTCATTATCATTATTGTCAATTCCTTTCTTTCCCTTTTTCTACATGGGTTGTGGTGTTGTGTTAACTGCCGCCCTCTCTCTCAGTTCAATGCCACACAACTGCCTTCTTCGGCATTCATGCCTGATTGCTGCAAATCTTCTCTCACACGATCCATCCACCTCTTTGCAGCCTGCCCTCATTTCCTCTTACCTTCTTCCTGTCTATCCCATATTTTCTTCCCCAGATTCAATGACAAACCATGAATTGAAAACTTACAGACAAAAAGAACCGGACCGAGAACTAAACACTTCATTAGATCAAATAATAAATAAAACTGGGTGACACAACTAAGCGCTTTCATCTTATATTCATATAACAGACTTCATCAGAGTTAACTTTTACAAATTCAGAATGTTTAAATAATTTCAAATATCCTTGATCCACCAATGATGTAAGACAGAACATTAACATGATTAATATTTAAAGATGCAGGTACCCATATCTAGCAACTTGCCCTAACCTTTACAGAAGTCATTAAAACCACTTTAAATATGTATAATTGTACTGATAAATACATATAAATACATTTAAGAAAAAATTATAAAAAAATATATAAAAATGTATAAAAATATATAAAAAAGATTTGAAAGTGTATAAAGTGTAGTGATACAAAGTTACAATTCCCTAACCAGACCTATAAAAACTATTAAAAATACTGTATAAATACTAAGTTGAAAAATTCATGGCAAGTTGCTAAATATGGGTACCTGCATCTTTAAATAAGTCTTGTTTTATTTATTTTTTGATCTAATAAAGTGTTTAGTTGTCGGTCTGCTTTTTTTTTCTTCACTAGATTGTCTTCTGCTCTCCTGCACATATGCCTGAAAAACTGTAATCTGTTCTCTTTGATCTTTTCTGCAAGTGGAGCTACTTTGGCTTCTGCTCTTATGTCCTGATTTCTTTTTGTATCTCACAGTGTGCAAACTACCACCCTTCTCTGGCATTTCATTTCCATCACCTCTAGCTTCCTCATCTGCTTTGTTTTTACTGCCCAGGTTTCTATACCACACAGTAGTACTAGCCACACCATTGTTTTGTACACCTTACTTTTCAGCTTCTTTGGCATTCTTCTGTCATACACTACACCTAACTACTCTATGCCATTTGGCTGCAGCCCATCTGAGTCTAGCTTTGACATCTTCATTCAGACTTCCCTTCTCCTCAACCAGCCCCCTCCCCTCAGATATTTGAAGCTATTAACAAGTTACACAATATTTTCTATCTCAATTCTCAGCTTCTTCCAATTTCTCCAATTTGCTGCCATTATCATTATCTTATCTCTACTTTGTTTCATTCCATGTGCCTTCAGTTTTGCATTCCACTCCCATATCTCTAACTAAAGTTCAGAGTCTGTCTGTAATGCCACATCATCTGTATAAGAAACTTTGCTGATCTGTCCCCTCCAACCTTTCTAATGTCCATCGCCAGTATGAACAGCAGTGGGCTGAACCCTGGTGTACAACCACTCCAACTGGGAAGCTCTCTGTGAGACTGACCACTGTTCATATTTGAGTCATTAGGTCCTTGTACATAGCCTGCACTAATTCTACCAATGTTTCCAGGACTTCAAACCACTGCAGTACTGCCCAAATCATCTTTCTTGGGACCTTGTCATATGCTTTCTACAAGTCTAGGAATGCTCTTTGGAGTCTTTCCTCATCTCTAGCTTCCTCTCAACTATCTGTATCACTGATCACATTGGGTCAATTGTGCTGCATCTGGATCTGAATCTGAACTGCTCATCTCCCATCTTACTTTCTACTACTCTGCATATCTATTTATCAAACCCTCTTTTCAGAACTTTCTCTGCAATGTGACAAGTGTTTGATATCTCTGTACTGCCACATTTGTGGATGTCCCCTTTGTTCTTGTACACTGACATGAGTATGCCTATTCTCCAATCATCTGGAATACACCTTTCTCTTCACACTGCCTTTACTACCCTCAGCAGCCATTTCTCCCTAATCTTACCCAGCATCTTTCTCATATCTGCTGTGAACTCATCTGAGCCTGCTGCTTTCCCCCGACTTCATTCTCCTTAGTGCTGTTCTCACTTCTTCTAGGGTGGGCTCTCATTATAGGCTGCATCTGGGGTAGTATGGCTTTCTTCATTCAGAAGCTACTGGAAGCACTCCTTCCATCTGCCTTTGATGTCTTGTGGATGGGTGTCTGAACACCTTCTTTATCTTTCTGGTTTGCCTTACAACCTGATATAGTTTCTTTGTGCCACCTGTTGAGTCACCTTCAGAAGCTGGTAGAGTGCCTTCAATCTCCTGTTCTTTGCTACTGCAACTCCTTTCTTAGCATCTTTGTTAGCCAATTTACTCCCTCTTCCTTTAGATGACTTCCTGGATGTTTGCATTACACCACCACCTTTCCTTATGCACCTTATTTCCATACCTGGCCTGGCCACATATCTGTTCTGTAATCCTCACACATGTTGTTTTGAGGTGCTGCCATTCTTCAACTCCATCTATTTACTCCTCTTCTTGGGGTGCTAGAGTCCTGAGGAGCTCCTTGCCCTGAATAACTCATTGAATTGTTGTACTTTCTCTCCAGTCAACTTCCAGGTCCTCAGCCTGGTCTCTGTTGACCTTAGAACCTTCTCTGACCACTGCTTGCAGCTGATTGTGGCAACCAGTGGTTTATGTGTTAAATTTGTTTTACTGGGGATGACTTTACAATCACTGATTCGACTACCCAGTGCCTTTTTCTGCCACTCTTACATGTGATCTTGTGACTGTCTCTCTTTCTGAACCATGTGACTAGAAGTCTAGAATTCCCTCTCCTTCTTTACTCTGAACCAGTCAGTCCCCATATCCTGTTTGGTCTGTCCCAATATGTGCATTGAAGTTGCCCATTTTCAGCATCACTTCATTTTGTCCTGCTTTATCTAGTAGTTCCTGCAGCTGTAGAATGAATGCACTCTTTTCCTCACTATCACAACCCTTTTTACACTGGAGTCTGAGTCCCATGAGTCTGTCACTAATTCTGACAACATTCTTAACTGCCTTCTGAAGCTTCTCTCTCACCACAATTTCCAAGTAATGTCTAGCCTGTTCTCCTCTTCCTGAGTTGTAGACTAGATCCTAAGCCAAGTGGCTTTGCTGCACTGCCATCTTATAGGATGTCCATTCTCCTCCATATCATGTCATCTACTTCCAAGCTGCATCCTGTCAGTGAATCTACATATCCCAGAGGCTGGGCAACTGGACACCAGCCAGCCACCCAGGGCTGCTGGGCTTTATGGCTGGCACGCACTGGCCAGTAGAGGCACATACACCCCTTCCACTGTTAGCATGGGTCCCTGGCATACATCAGGTTCTATTTGGTGACATTAGTCAACATGACCAAACCACCTAGAGCCATATTTTATATGGTCAGGAGGTTAACCCTGCCATGGCATGCAGTCTATGATCCATGTTCTCTTCTCCTGTCTTGAGGATACTCTGCACCATAGTAGATGCCAAAAGCAGTTGGTCTATGCAACTCTTCCCCCTATAGGGGGCCATGTAGAGTATGTGCTGCTGCCCACAGATCCATTCATTGTTGAGTTTTAGATAGAAACACTCAGTAGGATTTTTGGAGATGCAAAGAACCACACAGTAACAACATGCAAACTCAAAACAGGCATTGACCAGAGGTCAGGATTAAACCTTGCACCTTGTGCATGGGAGGCATAGACCTTAAAAATTATGCCAACTGTTCTCTACACCTGTTTTATACACTTATAAAATATATTTATTTCATAAAATGAAATGCACTATAATTAAACATAAAAACACTGGCATATTTGTCATAGTTATAGTTTGTTAATTTACAGGTTTTGTTAAACTAACATTTTTTATCAGTACTGAAAAGTTGTACTGTCTAGTAAGATGCATTGTCTTGGGTAAAGGGGATCTATATTTGGATATAGTTAGTGGAGGTGGTGGGGTTGCTACATTTTGCAAACTAGCATAGAGTGCAAAAAATCTTGCTACATCACCAGATATTGTAGATTATTCAAATCAGACACATTTACAGACTATTTAGAATGAAAAATGTTTTCTAAAACTGAAAAGTTCTGCTTTAAAAATGTGCTTTTAGCTTTTGATATTTACTAGTGTTTGCAGGGGGTGAAGATAAAATGGTACAAACCACATACCTCGACCTAGCCAAAGCTTTCAACACAATCTCAGACTCAGTAGTAGAAATGCTAAATAAACTGGGAATAAACCCCTACTTCACCCAATGAATTGCCAGCTGGCTCACAGATAGAACACGGGAAATCAAAATAGGAGAAGTTATCCCCACAAACACCAGAAGAGCCCCCCATTCTCTGTGCTGGGATCTCTGATGTTTGGCATCTATTTCTCTGAAGTAAAAGCTGATACCAAAGGACTTCAACTGACAAAGTTTGCAAATGACTGCAAGCTATGAACAGTCATTAAATCCCCAAAAGTGATTAGCTATCCTGCAGGAAGGTTTGTTCCAAATAAATAATTGATGCCAACAACATGGACTGAAACTAAATGCCAAAAATGATTTATTGGATCATTTGAGAAATCATCTGCCTCAAGGGCCACATTGACAATATGACCATTAGAGCTGATCCAGTTGTATGGGATTTGGAACTTATGTCAACAGTGACCACCAACATGTGTCCATTGTCATACGAAAGTCCTTCTATATTGCTCAGCTTATAAGCAAAATGCTAGTTAGGCCAGTCACTGAGTATAATGCCTCCTTTGGCATGTATTTGTCTAGACACATGCAACAACTGGAACACTCACTGAGATACCTTACTTAAGGGATATAAGGCCTTAACAATATGTCCTATGTGGAATGACTCAAAAAACGTCACTATACTGAGTATCCTACAGACTGCTAAGAGGTTATTTATGTGTGGCATCCAAGGCATCCTCTGACCCAATACTTGTGGCTGTACTTCACATCAGTAAGTCAAATGGAATAGAAATACTGAGACTAGGGAAATAAACCTGTTCTACAATATCACCAGTATGGTTGGAGGGACATGTATATCTCAAAGGAGACACTGCTTCTCTGGAGCAGTCTCCCCATTAACGTAAAACAAATCTCATCTTTGTTCATAATCAAGCACAACTTTAATCTATAGATGGGAAACAGAAAATGTACCTCAGGATTGCCTCCTGTATTATATATATGTATAAAGAGAGAGAGAAAACCACAACTGCAATATTACACAATTAAACTAGTTTCACAAGGATAGCTTCATCAGTGCCATCAGATACACATATGCACTATATGGGCCTCCCATTTCTAACAATATTGTCTGGAACAATCACAAAATAAATAAACTCCAGGAACAGTATGTCCTAAACCACTACCTTTTTTGACTGTCTGAAATAATCAATACATACAAAATAACAGTAGGTCTCCCCCTGCTATTTATTTTGTAAGTGTTTATAGTCAAGTGATTAATGTGTCATGAGCTTAATGCACTTTTATTGTAAGATATCTGGGAGTGATATTTTTTTACTCCATTTGTTGTGTTGTTGATGACTGTATGTAGTTGCTCCTACTGATTAACTCTTGTAGTTTGATATTGCAGCTGTACTAATTTAACTGAATAGCAAACTAACTACATGTTGTGATGTGATGTACAATGAACAGTATGAGATGCGCTAATGACATGTGACCAAAGATCACATAAGTACATAGTGGATCAAACCGATGATGTGCTGTTGTCATGTGACCAAAATTCATATAAGTACATAGAGAATACAGCCTTACAGTGAGACTGTCAGATAATAATCAATTTTCTACTGGAACATAGCTTAAAGTCATCACCATTCATTTCCATTTTATCCATGAGACTTTGTCATATTTTTATATGTTCCTGTCATATCAGAGTTAGCATTCTCTATTGTCCAAGTTTAGGACTATACAACTGCAAGTATTGCATACCTTCTAGATACAGTACAATTATGTTTTGCAGTCTCCTCATTTATAATGAATTGTGAAAACACAGATTAATATTATGGAAGCTATGACTTTGCAATGTGATGCAGGTTACAATAGCTTGCTGTGTATTTGCTGTGGTCAGTTAGCTCACAGTACCTGTGTATAAGTTTGTAATATATTACTAAATCTCAGCTGACTTATTTTCCTCATCAATCATTTGCTCATATTGTTAGAGCAATGTTTAACTACTATGTCCATACATAAAGCATTTGCAGAAACTTCTCTATTCTAAGCAACATGCATCAAAAGCCTTCATTGAACAAGAAGGATATTTTTTTTAAATTTAAAATTATATTTTCACTATATGCAATATTCCTTTCAGTTGTACTAATAATATTGTTTGCTTGCACAGAGTATGTTTAATATGCTATACTCTGGTATGGCAACATCAAAGAACACTCTGGGTAAACATTAGGATATAATTCTGTTATTAGATCATGTATAATACATGCATCTGACAAGGATTCATGAATAATATGCAAATGATAGCTGAGCACATCTCTATTGCACCTATTTATCCATGAATTGCACCAGCTATACTTTGAATTGCCTGTCAAAACAACTGGAGGTAAAAAGGGACCCAAATACATAATCAAATTAGGACTTCAACTATCAGGACTTCAGAGATACAACAATAACACAACAGCTTATGCAACCCTATTAACTACACAAAATCATGCCCACAACCAACAGGAGAGGGTACCAAATAAAGGTGAGCATGCATAGTCTCATAATTCCTTTCTCCCATCAGGACCTATAGGTGCCTGGACTCATAGCTAGTGTTAGTGATTCCTCCTTCGACATCAGTGTAACTGGCTTGATCTGCAAGAGTTGAAGACTTTGGCACACATTATTGGATTGGCTAGTGTTTGTGAATACTGGCACTTTGTGTTACCAGTCCCTGACAAGATACACATTTTGGTGAGGATAAGATTTTTGAAATATTGCGTGCTATTGAGGTCCTTTAGTGATGTATGCCATTGAAGAGCTAAGAATAATGCCAATATGTCATACAAGTCTGTAATATTCTGAGACATGGGATTATTATCTGTACATATGGAGATAGTGGAGTTTCTCCTGCCAAGGTATATACCCTTATCTATTACATCACATTCTCCGGGCTATATCACCCCTGCTAGACAGGGTCCAGGGAAGTAAATATTGTGGGAAGAAATAGCCAGGGAATTGTTATGGCTAGGTTTGTATAGGTCCTAGTGCCGATAGCCTAGTACCAACCTATGAACCTCTGAACCTATGTTTTATGTCAGCGTTATATATGTACATTATTATAGTGCCCCTGACAAATGTTGATATTGAGGAACTATTTTGCATGGAAGACAAAACTGCATATTGTGATATTGCCTATATTTATGAAACCTTCTTTTTGAAGTTTAGCATAGACGGAAACATTTCCATTGCAAGACTTTTTGCAGGCACCTCTTGTGGCTACTGATGCATATTTTCCACATGTGCTGACCAAAGCAGCATTATGTTCTTAGCATAGAAAGCTGTTTGCCATTTGGAAATATCCTTGATAATGTGCTGCATCCCAATTATATATATATATATATATATATATATATATATATATATATATATATATATATATATCTGTGTGTGTGTGTGTGTGTGTGTGTGTGAGTGTGTGAGTGTGTGTTTATGTATCTATCGATCTATCTGTATATTAATGGGTTCATTAGTTTATACTAAGTTAACTGCCACTAGGGCCATTATAAGCCTAACCATGCAACCCAAAGGTGACCCAAAAATATGATTTATATAGGGGTTGATTTACTGCCTCTGTCCATCAGACACACATGAGCAAGACCAGGACTGAATTTCTGATTACCCAATCATTAGTCCAAGTTGTACTTAAATAGAAGAAGTGAAAAACTCTGTTTCACATACATGAGGAACCTGTTTCATAGAATGGGAATTCTCTGAGATCCATATCTGTCTTTCCAGCATGTCCTATTTATGTCACTAGCAACATTTAGGTCTTTTAATCTAGTAGTTTTGTTGCTGTTTCTTTTGTGGATGTGCAAAATGCTCATCAAAACAGGGTCCAGAGATGCCTTGCATGCATAGCAAAGATCAGCTCTCAGAATTCTCTATGATACCAAGTAAAAAGACAGAGCTTTGAGGTGATCAGAGTAGGACATTGTGTTTCCTCCCTGTATTCTTTTTCTAAGGAACATTTGTAGACATTCCAGTTGTGACATGTGTCTGGTCAGGTACATACCGAAGGGGGAGTTATACTGTATGATGGGTCTGATGATGACAGGGTACAGTGGTATGATGACCTCTCTAGAACTAAATGTTATGCCCTTCATTATAAGTTGAGCTATATAGAAGGATGCTCTTACTACCTTGGACACATGTTGCTCAAAAGCTAGATTACTATTTACATGAGTTCTCAGATCTCTGACTAGTGAATACACTTTTAAGGGTGTTTTACTGATGACATGGTTACCTGGGGTTGCAAAGTTTCCAAAAGGTACTACAATGCATTACTTGGTATTGTGTTCTAAGCCATGGCTTTGGCATCATGTATTTGCCTTTATTAAACCTTCCTGAAGGAAGTTCTCATCTTGGGGGGGATTCAAAGACTGCTCCCACTTTGCAATCATCTATGAACTTGGTTAGCCAGAGGCCTTTGACATTGACTCTGGCATCTGAGAAGTAGATGCCAAAGCGGAGTGGGTACAGAGCAGAGACATGGCAGACTCCACTGGTGAATGGCCTCTTTGTGGAGGTGGCCTTACCGAGTCTAACTTATTGGGTCCTATCACCAAGCTCACTAGTTATTCATCATGTTTTAAAAAGGCTTATATCTAGTTCTGTAAGTTTATTGACAGTGCCTGAGCAGGGTATTGTAGAAAATGCCTTAGCTAGATCTAGGAGTCAATATGCACCATTTTCCCCTCATCCATCGCCTTAGTGACCTTTTCAAAGAAGTCCACCAGAGTCAGTATGCATGGGATGGATACAGTCTCTGGAGGTCTCCTATGTCCTTGTTGATAATTCCCATGGTAATTCTCTCCATGGCTTTACAAATAAGACTAGTCAGACTAATGGGTTTGTTTCCTGGATCTGTTGAAAGCCCTCTTTTATGAAGGGGGATGCTGTCACAGTCCTGAATCATGTGGCACAAACTCTAGGGGTCCAGAGAAGTCATATTTTAGACTATTCAGAAGGCATCCTGGAATGTCATTGGGGCCTATTGAAGTGAGGTTCTTGGTTTTAGTGAGTGCAGCCAGTGCAGGCTCCCTAGTTATATTTGGAGGATATTTTGGGGGGATGGTTGGGGGTAAGAAGGGGTGAAAGGGGTTAAAGTTGGAAATTAATTTATTCACTAACAGATTCACTATATCGCCAGGCTCGATAAATGTGGCACCATTAACCACCACTTTAGCACATTACTGGGTGATGCCCTTGTGTTTCCTGACATAGTTGTAGAAGGCCTTATGGCTATCTTTCACCTGGGAAGCTATCTTAACCACAAAGTTGGCTTTGCTTGATCTAATTACCCCTCTTTTACACCTATTTACTTTGATGGCAGATTATTTATCTTTATGGGAATTACCCTTCCTAATTTTTGGCATACTTTTTTACATTTTTGGATGCCATCAGAGCAGTTTGGTTTTGAGGCTAGTCCTGGGCTTACTTCTGGTAGGCACAGAAGCTTATTGCAGCCATTAGCATGATTGTACAGAGCTTCTGAAAGCAATTCACTGAGGACAAGACATTGTGGTTGTGCAGTATTCTCTGATATTTTTTGAGCATGAGGTTTAGTATGTTGAAGCCCCTAGTGGTCAAGGGTGTTTGTATTTACAAAGTTCAGGAATCTCTGTGCCTGTAAATTTGAGGCTGTTAATAGAGGGTAATAAAGTCTCCCGCTAATAGGATGTTAGGTTGGATGTTAAGTGTCTCCAGTAGGTCCAAGTATGTATTGTGAGTTTCTTGAGTTACAGAGGGTGACCTATAGCTGGCTAGGATGTGGCACAGGATTTTGTCTTTGGTGATCTGCACATACAGGAACTCCAGCATGTTATCCTATTTTACCATCCAAGAGGTATGCTTGTTATTGATGTATATTGAGACACCTCCACCTGCAGCCCCTGTCTGTTCAGCTACTGGCCTAAAAGTGTGGAATGCACTGAAAACTTGCTGGGGTACCTTCTGCAGCTTTAAACCATGCCTCAGTAACTGCACAGGTGTCTATATTGTCAAGTGTAACTAGGACTTGAAGGGACAGTACTTTTTATTTTAGGCTCCTGGCATTGCACAGTAGCATCTTGAGGTTCAGTTGAGTTGATTTTGCTATATTGGTATGTTTGTCAATTTGGCATTGCCTAAAAAAGGCACTATGGGAGTGGATAAAGTTTTAGCCAGTATATGAAAGCATAGAGGGGACAGGTGCAGAGCATCCTTGGCAGAGCAACATGGTCTATTAACCATATCCTCTGAAACTTACAAATATTGGATCCCCTTAGAATGACACCAGAAAGAAATCTAGTTGTTGAACTTAAATCATTTTTTGCTTATATTGTGGCATCATCTTTGGTGAGGGTACTATGCTGCTCAATGCTAGGCTCATAGCTGTAGAGACACATAGTCTGAAAGCTCCATAATGTCTTTCTTCATATAATCCAGGGAAATATATCTCAGGTTATTAACACCTACATGGACTTAACACCTACATGTACTATGATGGAATTATACTGGTACCCATGGCATTATAACTTCAGTGTGTATGACTTGAGTGTGAGCATGATTTGGTGAGTCTTGGCACCAGATAAGCAACTATCAGTTCAGCCTGGTTAGAGGGGCATCAGTACATCATACAATAGAATCCCCTATGATGAGAGTCCTAGGAAGTGTGCTTGCTTGCTTAGGGGCTTAGTGTACGGGGCTCCACTGAGACTGACAGTATGTATATTGTTGTTTTTTCTGAGTGCCTTTGCATTTGCTAAAGCATAGTTTTGACAACAAGTGGTCAAGGTGATCTTTGTTTTTTAGGAAGGTCACTTTTAAGCGCCTCAGCATACATTAGTCTATGTGTGTGTTTTGTGCTATGTGACGTGGGTATTGTGTGGATGGTTTTGACAACATGATGGGCACTTGTATGCAAGAGTTTAGCCTCCATTTTCATTGAGTAAGTACACCTCTCACATACTGTGTCTGCATCTTTAAAGACTAAGTGGTTGTCAGTAAAGATGATTCAATTGCTACATTGTCTCAAGATGCCCATATCCTCCAAGCTGGCTACAAAGTCAGATATAAACATATACAGATAAATATAACTATATAGATATAGATATAGATATAAATAGATATGGATACATTACTGTACATTGACAAATCAAAGCAACTGAATTAACATAAATGCTTGATAACCAGATGATCAAAAAAGACAAAAAGCAAAGGAAAACTGCACCTGCTAACACCCTGCTAATTCTACATGCCAAATCTGAGATCACGCTACAGTGGGGAAAGGGTAAATTCCCAAATAATGCTGTACTGTGATCTCATACACATTTAAAAAGTCATTATGTTTCTGTGCGGAAAAGTGAATCACTATATTGTTCAGGGTATGTTTTTTCTTGTATGCATCTATATCTATAGCCATATTGATACATAATATATAGATACATAATATATACAGATATATAATATATACATACACACACACACACACACACACACACACACACACACACACACACATATATATATATATATATATATATATATATATATATATATATATATATATAGGGTTTATATTAGATCACCGAACGCTTAGGTGTTTAACGGTGATTAATTGACCCCATGTGGCGAAAGCTTACAAAACCGAACTGTCAGAACAGTGATTTTTTTCCAAGGGAAAAAAATCGCTGTTCTAACAAAAAAAAAAAAAAAGCACATTAAAGCATGAGATTAAGTTCGGGGCTTTACTCCCCACACTCCCTCTACTTAAATATATCAACTCCGAGATCACACTACAGTGCCGAAAATGACAAAGTACTGAAGTGGCCAAGCAAATTCTTTCCCAGGGAAGAATTTGCTTACATGCCGCTTCGATATTTTGCTGTTTCGGTTTTGTCAGTTCGACCAAGACGCACTCGAAAACATGCATTTTCGGTCTGCTGATAGGAACCCTATATATATATATGTATATATATATATATATATATATATATATATATATATATATATATATATATATATATATATGGGTGAGCTGAATATTGTCAAATTCCCATTGTTTGACATCTGTTTAGTCAGCAAAATTTATTCCACTATACAGATGGTCGAAAAGTATGCAAGACTACACAATTCTCAGAGTAGGGAAATGTGCCCTTTTCTCGACATCGAACAATCTTGGAGTTAGTATATAAAACTAGCTATTATATTATTTTGAATCAAAGATTTGCATACACCAAGATTAGTGTCCAATATATGTATTAGTGTGTCTACATTTGCAAAGTCAATGTTTTCTAGTCACCTTTGTGAATGTCAGTTTTTGGGTGTTTTTAAATTCAGTACACACACAAGCACACACACACATACACACACACACACACACACACACACACACACACACACACACACACACACACACACACACACACACACACACTGTAAGCAAAACCAACAGCATATACTCCATTAATGCACTACATAAAAATTTGATTTGCCAGTGTTACAGTTCATTTGCATATCACTCATGAGCACTGTTTGTTGCTTTGTCATTTTAATTCCTCCATAAACATTGGAATACAATAGTGTAAGTTGCTTTGGAGTCTGCGATGAATAAAGACTTGTTGCTTTGGAGTCTGCAATGAATAAAGGCTTGTTTCTTTGGAACACTATCTGGTTTTCATGATTTTTTTCCTCAACACTTGTGGTGGTGAGGTTGCAACCAGACAGATTCCTATGCATGTTCACTTTTTATTTTTAATTTTTCGAATTCTCATTTATGTATGCGTAAGTATATTGATGATGTAAGCAAAACTTGCATACTATTATTCAATGGATAAAATCTCTTTTGTCAATATTACTATTCCTTTGAATAGAACATATGAGTTCTATTTGCTACATTACCCCTTTAATTACAGCAATGATTTCAGAGTATCTCACTGCAAAACTTTTTGGAATCCACCCAGATTTTTTTTCTTCTTGTAACACACTGAGGGAGGGCATTGGCCTGAAAGCTTTGTATATTCTAAGTAAATGAGTTTGCTACTTACTATTACCTGCCTAGTATTTCTGATCACTGAACTTTACTTTATTCTTTGAGTATAAGATGGAATCATCTGTGCACCTGTAGCTCACTCAACCTGCATGATATTAACGCAGATGTGAACATATTACTAATGCATAACTACTTTACCAAACATTTATATTTTAAAACATCTACGTATTTCCATCATGTTTTAATGTTTTTATTAGCACGCATTACGGGAATATGTCACCCCCAACATGACAGTGTCACACTCCATTTTTGTATTATTAATGTAGATATGGGAATTATGCCATACTCATTACAACTTTTTGAAAGCACCCCTTAATAACCTTAGCTCTGTACATCCGTTATTGACCATCTCACCATGCATGCTAAACAAATCATGTCTGGGATTAGATTTCACCTTGCTGCCTTAGTTTAAGGAATGCATCTGTATCAAGATTGACAAGTGTACTCATCTCAGAAATATACAGAAACCTCCTGTTAAGACAAGTACATTGCTACAGGATAGACAGAAACTGTTAATTTCTGATGACTAAACTATTCCTAGTAGCTGTATTGATGTTGTTATGTACTATGGTATCTCAAATGCCTTTTGTATTTTTGTTTTCTATGATACATGAATCTTTTCAGTCTGATTTACTTTACTTGTTGTTTTTCTTTCACTGGCTATTTTCTCTTTCCATTTTATTCACTCTCAGACTTCTTAGCATTTACCTCTCCTATGTCATGAGATCATGCAAAATCTGTTAGCATCATTAGGCTTGCTCATAGGCTAGGTAGTGCTTTACTCCTTATCATACAAATACTAACTGTCTGCATTATCCATGTCTATTTTGCATTAATGTTCGTGAAATCACAATTTCTGGAATGTGTATTTATCTTATAGACAAAAATATACTTTTAGGTTAGGAAAGGCAAATCCAGTGAATCCTACCTACAGTTCTAAGGTACTGTAGGAAATAACATAAGCAGCCAAAGCATCAAATTGTTTACCCAAACAAATTCCTGTATGATAGATATGAGATCTAAAAGCAGTTAACGTCCTCTGCTCAGAGGAAGGATAACACCAGCAGTAAAGAATACAAGGAAACTTTACTGAAGTGAATGAACAAGCAATCTTCCATTTTGAAGATCACAGGAGTTACAATCACTTATATATCACAGTTCTCACACTGGGTGGAGTCCTTTCCTTGATTGGGTCACCGTGAGATTTTGCATGGGCGTGTTTTCTGTCCATACTGGCCAGCAGTGTGGGTTTATAGCTATTACTGATTTGCATGAGAACCTTAAGTTTCACTAAAAATAAAAGGGAGCCAGCAAACTGTAGCATTCAATATTTAATAGCATTATAAACATAAAAAAGGAAACAGTAACAGACCAGTTTCGGCTATAAGAAATCCATAGACTTCATCAGTGTGATAAAGAACAATGATAGAATTGTTTGCTTTAATAATCCAACCTGTGGATGAGGCTTCGGCTGACTGGTCAATCACAAATACTCATTAAGCCATGGTGGGAATAAGCCTCCCAACTTTCCTCTACTGTCGGCCTGTGGCATGTTGTGTATTTGGAACAGCATTACTTTTTGAGGATTTGTGGTGGCCATATCCATGGCCACTGAGGTCTATTTGGCTACTTGAACTTTCTTTTCTTCATTTGGGATTATATTGTGCCATCTGATCTTGATTTACACTATTTAGTCAGCATCAGGAGTGGATTTGTAAATGGATCACCAGGTTTTCAGCTTGTTCAGCTTTTTGGATGTTTTAGAAAACTGCATGTGAAGGGGATATCTGGATATACTGTAAGTGTTCTGTGACCTCTGTTGATTACTGGATGCCTTTTAATTCTGGGTTTATTTTTACCATCTTCCTTAAAGGACAATTGGTAAATTAATCTAATCACAAAAGCCAAGCATACAGATGTATTGGGCCTACAGGACGGAGACATCTTTAAAAGTGGGTCAACCAGGTTCATAATTAATTCGGCTCTTTGGGTGCTTCAGTTACAACAATGTGAGGGAGAGTTCTGTGTTTATTTTCTTCTTACGTGCTGGAGGTGTTTTGGGAACTGTGTTGTGTATTAGACACTATTTTCTTGATTATCTTAGTGTTTGGATACATCATCATCCCAAGGGGTATTTGGTTATTTGTTTAAACCACAAGTCAAAATTTAAGATGAATTTGGCCTATGGGATGGAGACATCTCTAATAGCGGTTATTTCTTACAGCCCTATGACTTGGAGTATTACTCTTTGGGACTCCTTTGGACTTATTTACACATTAATACAATCTACTATAAGCCCTAGGGCTTCAGGTTTGCTATCATTTATCTGGGTTTATGTATGTAATTTACAGTATCAGTGGCTATTGTATATGCGGTATGTGTAGAGGACTTTTGAAAATCATGTATATATTTATGTTTATAATGCAATTTAGCCATTTAACTATTAAATACTGAATGCTACAGTTTGCTGCCTCCTTTGTATTTTTAGTGCAATTTGTACTTTTGGAGCTGTGCATTTGCCATACTTGCTGGGGCTGCCATTTTTCAACCTTAAGTTTCAGCAATCAGCAGAAAAAGAAGGAGGTCTTAGTCTTAATTTGTATGTCCAGTCTCGGGATAACTTGTATGTGAACTGAAGGTTCACCAGTCAGAAGGAGGAGGGTTTAGTCTTCATTTACATGCCCAGTTTCAGGCTAATTAGTTCCCCAGTGTAAGTAAGCTAATCTGGGCTTCCCTGTGCTGCCAATCTATTGAGAGCTTAATACAGTAGTTAATCCTCACATCTAACAAAAGCTAAAATGTAACACTAGGAAATGAAAACTGTAAACCTACCACCATATTGCAATATAATATATGTCTAAGTGCATTGAATGAGGGGCAAGATGGCAGCCAAGCTGTAGAGTCAGTGCAAGCTAAGCTCCGATACAGCTACAATCTTTTAACCCACCAAGTATACAGTCGCAGTACTTTAAAAGCAAAAATCCAATATATAACATTTCTGTTCTATGAGCCATATACAAAATTACCATGAACTGACCTAGGAAAAGAGTTAGACTTGGTGGTTGCAGACATCTTCGTGTTCCGCTATTCTTCGAACTGAGTGGGAGAAAAGTAGAAACGAATTATATAGTCCAAGAACAGCGTTTGCAAAAATGTTTAAAGGATAGTCTTGATTTGAGAAGACTGCAGAGACAACAGGAATCGTCTTTTCTTTCTTTTGTTTTGCCTTTGGATTGTCGCCATTGACTGGCCTGAAGGGAGAGCTTCATTTTGACTGTAAGTCCCCACATGAACTGTGACTCTTGAAATATATGAAGACAAATAAAAGGGGAAGAAAAAATTTAAGAACAGTTGAAACAAGTCATAGTTAAGTAAAGTCTTTTATTTGATGGATTAAAAGTGGTATTAATAATTATCTATTATATTTGTTCTTAAAAAAAATAAGCAAAATAAAAGTGCTGGACCATGTTTGAATAGAGAAATCTAACTCGGGGGCCGAGATCTATAATCTTTGTGTATTCTGCACTGTAAGGGGAAGAAAATATAAATAAGGAGAACATAAAGTAAAAAGGGGGAGTCTTTGAAATAAGCCAGAGATGAATTTGGACTAAGCAAAACTGCATCAGTGGAAAATACATCAACATTAAGTCAAAAGACATATGTGTGCACCACTGTTCTCTGAACTGTGTAGGAGAAAGGGAGAAAAGGAACAAATAAGGCAAGGTGAGACTTTCTCTAAACTGTGTGGGAGAAAAGGAGAAAGGAATAAATAAGGCAAGAAGAGACTTTGGAATAATGTTTTAATGATAATTTTGATGTAGGAAGATGGCAACAACAACAGGAATCTTCTTTTCTTTCTTTTGTTTTACCTTGGAGCTGTTGTTGTTAAATGGCCTGATGGGAGAACTTTGGTTCAGCTGTAAGTCCCCAATGAACTGTGACTCTCGATCTACAGAAAGAAAAATAAATAATAAAATTGTTTGAAGGGAGGGATCTGACTCGGTGACTGACTTATGCAAGCTTTGAATATTTTATATTATGAGGGGAAATAACTAGCAATAAGGAGAATATAAAGTAATGAAATAAAGGCTTTGAAATAAACCAGAGTTAATTATTGGACTACATAAAATTGCATCAGTGGAAAATACATCTGAAATAAGGTATATGGCAAATCAAAATGAATGTATGGACATTCAAACAACCAAAGCAGAATTGTTGATGCTTTTTTCACCAGAAAAATAAACTGTCTCAAAAAGGGGTAGAACAGCCAAACAGCAAGATGATAAAAAATCATTTAATAAAGGCAAAACAGACCAACCTCCCATTTTAGAAGAGTTAAAATACTGGTATTGCAACCTCTTCAATCAGCAATACAACAACTTTCTGATCAGAGATCAACACTTGAAAATACAATAAATCATATTTCTAATAGACTTGAAGGTACAGAAGCAAAAGTTATGGAAAATAAAGTAAAAATTGAACAACTACAAAAGGATTTCAACTCTAATCTTAAATATGTTCAAGATATTAATGAAAAATTATTGGACTTGGAAGGCAGAAGCAGACATAATAACATCTTCGACCAACTAAAATTAATTGGTAGTTTATACAAAATCTTTGGCCATTTACTAGAAAATCAGGCAGAAGCTGATTAAATTATCATAGAAAGGGCACAATGAGCAACCAGCAATCATCTACTCTAAACAAATCAAGATACATTTATGTTAAACAGTTAAACTACTAGGTTGCGAGCAAGACCCTTGTAGCCTCCAGAAAGTAGTTAACTTGAATGGCAATAGAATTACTTTTACACATGACCTCACTTTAGTGATAAACAGGATAGACAGAAGCTGGCTCCATACTACACTTTTCTAATAAACAGAAACACTAAATTTCAGATGAAATATCCATCCATGTTAATCTTCCAACATAAAGGAGAGAAGTACTCCATTTCTTCAATAAAAGAGGTGAAACAGGCCTTTTGAAATATTTTCAGTTTTTTTTTGCAGACTGAGATCTTTATAGTCTATCAATCTGGTTTAGTATAATCTATTTCCACTTGATATACATTTATAATGACTCCATAATGTTTGAAAATTGTGACCAGCATGAGTCAAGATCCTGTCATGTAATGTTTGGAGCATCCCTTCTGTACTAGAAAATTCAATGTTTTGAAATACATCTTTTTGGCTCAAGAATGATTCAAATTATGGTCTAACTTTAGCAGCTATAATTGTAACACACTTTATGTAATATGTTTATCTCTAGATGAGAGTGATGTAATATATGGCTGTATATTACAATTGCAATTGATTTGAAAGTCAAACACTTCCTCTCTCTTTCTATAAATATATATATATATATATATATATATATATATATATATATATATATATATATCTATATATATATATATATATTATAGAGCCTGAGTTTTATAAGACTTTTTTTCTTTTATTCTGCTATATTAATAATGATTAAAACTAAAAAGATATATTTAATTTAAGAATAATGATTATATTGATGTGAGCTTACAATAACTACTTACTCCATTTTATTTTTATCACTATAATTATTTATCATTCACAGTCTACTCTTCATAGTGTAGCTAATAGTTGGGTACAATTATGCTATAGGACAGCTATGATTTACTTTCCTTTATGCTGTTAAAAGTACTTTCATTCTAAACTTCATTTCAAACATGCTAAAATGTAAATGTTATATAATAAGCTTATGTTTTTGGAACTTCCCCTTGTTTAACCCTTTAAAGGTTGTTAATTTAATGGTTTCCTGGTATTGAGGGATCATGGCAAAGCACGGGGATCTTCCAGGAAGAATTAAGTGCTGGCTGCCTTTTTCATTAAATTCCTTTTAAACTTTTGGAGCATTACTCTTGAAACTTATACACTCACCATCCTTATATTTTTTCCTATTAGTTGAGAATGATGTGTGGAATAGACTCTTATCATGTTAAAGGTATCCAAATTGATAAAAAAGGAAATGATTCCTTCATTTAACATTTAAGTCAAAAGCCAAAATTATTTTTGTCCAAGAAATTCATATGGCATCTATGCAGTGGTCTCAGGTGAAGGGGCAGAAATGGATTAAACAAATTTTTAATAAGGCAATAATTAAAATAGTATTGGTGTTGCAATTATTATTAAAAAGTCTTTTAAGGATGTAATATTAAGGCAAGACTCAAATAAGGAACAAAGATGATATTATATGGTTATTAAAAGTGCATTCCTTGATAAACCAGATATGCATCTAGTTCTAAACAACATGCATTTACATGATAATATACCAACTCTTATCTTCCTTAATAAATTATTACTACATTCTTGGTGAGATTGGAATGCCATTATTTATTCCATTAATGACAGAACAAGCAAAAGTAAATCATATAATTTCTATGCATCCGATGTGATATCAGAACTTAAAACAGATTTTAGTCTTTTTGACCCTTCTAATTTTCAAAACAATAAAATTACCCTGACAAATGATGCTTACTATTACCATTGTTACATAATATGGTCCAATCTAGACTTCTTTCTAATATCTGGTATATTCTTAACTGCTGATATTACTTATCAAGTAGAACCCAGGTTTTTCTCTGATCACTCAAGAATTTGTCTTAATCTAAATTGGTCTAATACTTATAAACTAGGGACTAACACTTATAACTGCTCTTTAAATCCTAGCCTACTCCAGAAAGAAGACATTAAGAGAGAAATCATTTCATTATTTGAAAAAATTCCTGAATAACTTCTCTTATTCTCAAATTCCTTTTGACATTCAGTGGGTTGCTATCAAAACTTAAATTACAAAATATTTATAAGTAAAGGATCTTACCACTAAAATCAAATAAATCAAAATAGAATTTAATAGAAAACAAGATTTATAAAATAGATTAAATAAAGGATTACATGTAAAACACAATTCCAAGTTAACAGAACAATTAACTGAACTACAAAAAGAACTTTACTTACCTCATGCATCACAACAAACACTCTATGAAGCAAAAACTTTGGCTAAATATTTGGAATGGGCCCAAGCTTCTTCCAAATTTCTCACAAAGACTATAAATAGAAATAAAATGTCTCCCTTAATAAGTGGCATGTCTTATCAAGATAAATCATATAATATTCGTGAAGAGTTTTTACAGATATTCACCTAACTATACTCCCAAATATATGGAGAACACAACCTCTCCTATGACCTTCAGGAAAGAGGACATTTTTAACTTCAGTATCTTTTTCAAAAGTTAATCAAGATCAACAGAAATGTCTTACTACACCAATTGCACAACAATAAATTTTACAATCAGTAGCTTTAAAGGAGGTAAATCACCTGTTCCAGATAGTATTATTGCTGAACTTTATAAAACATTCACTCCAGTAGTTTCAAAAATACTATCACACTTATTCAACTACATTAAAAATGGTATTAAAGATTTCTACTTAATTAACTCTAAACAATATTCATCCCTAAGTGCAAATCTTATACTAAAAATTCTTTAAACTATTGGCCCATCTCCATTATAAATAAAGATATTAAAACGTATGCGTCTTTGTTAGTAAACAAACTGAAAAGTATACTTCTAAATATAATCTCTTCTTACCAATCTGGTTTTATTGAAAACAGACAAACCTATGACCATACACTTACAGTGGATACTTTAATCATGCTATCCAAACATCATAACAATTCAAATGTTGTATTAGCTTTGAATGCCACTAAGGCCTTTCATTGACTGAATTTGGACTTTCTTTTCTCTGTTATGCTAGAATTCAATATTCACAAAAGCCAAAGGAGGCAAAGGTGCCTGGAAAACCAGGAACCAACCACAAAACACAAGTCAGGCATCAATATCAATATTCCAAAAATCTTTTATTGAATGGATCAAAATTTTATACACTGATGCATATACAACATTATACATAAATAAAGCTTCTTCTCACCGATAAAAATTATCAGTGGAACAAGACAAGGATGTCCATTATCTCCTTAATCTATTCAATATTTATATAGAACCCTTATTTATTTTCACCATATCCCCAAAATGTGCAATACTCAGATACCACTAATGGCTTTTGTTAATGATTTCAATCTCTATTTTTCTTTGCCTAATGCTGACTTACCTAAAATCTTACAGGCTATTGATACCTTATCTAAATTCTCCAACAATAACGTGAATATGATTAAAGCTTCTATTTTTCTATTAAATCCAAAATATATTCTGATTAGTTACTTTCCTGATACAGAAATTAAACTGATTCAATTAAATATCTGGGCATAAACTTCTGTTATGATCATATTCTGTTTTACCAAGAGAACTTAAGAAAAGTTTGAAGCAGTATACAGCAGGATATTCTTAGATGGAACAAACTTAATCTTTCTCTTTTATCCAAAGTCATTATTATTAAAATGAATATCCTCCTCAGATTATTATTCCAATTTAATGTGTCAATTATTAAAATCCAAACTAATTTTAAGAATATTTCTACTAGTATATTAAATTTTTTTTGGTTTACAAAATCTACTAGGATCAGATATCAAAAACTCGCATATTATAAAAATATTAGAGGGTTAGCCTTACCAGATTATAAGACGTATGATATAATTAACTTAAGCAAACTGATATCAATAGCAGAATTTAACCATCCCGAAGACAGATGGATTTCATTATGGGTGAAATTGTGGCACAACTCTGTGTGTAAATTTCAATGTAATTCCAGAGCTTTACCTTTTCTAAATAAAGATAACTTTAAAACTTTTAAAGCCCACAAATTTCTAAAGCATTTAATTATAATTTTTCAATATATGTTGGCTACTCTTGATTTAAAATAATCAATGATGTTATTACAGCCATTACATCTCAATCCTAATATAAAATAAAATAATCAGATGTTGAATTTAACAAACTACCCCCTACTTAAGGATAAAATCAACCTTGACTTCCTCACTTATAAAAAAAATCTTCAACTGATGAAACAAGAATTGTTCATAATCTACCTATAAGTTATTTCATCATATTAAGACAAATTAAAGAACTTGTTTACAAATTCATAGAAAATACAAAAGTTAATCAATGTAATACAAACTTGTCCAAACTATTATGGTCAGCATTTACTTCCAAAAAAGAAATATCAAATGTATATAAATTAATTATTTCTATATCATTTATTCTAAATACAGGAATGGATTAATCCCTTCAGTTTCATATAATCAAATATCTCACTCTATTCAATTATCATTAAAAATATTACCTTTTAAAATATGTCTACACTCAACTATTGATATTCAATAATGCCTATATGACTCCTGATAGAATAAACAAATTATTTCCTACATCATGCCCTAGCTTTTCAATTTGTAACCATCAAAAAGCAGATATACTTCATATATTTGGAGTTGCAAATGCTCTTATAAACTTTGGTGTTCTCTTAAAATCAGGCTAGCAAAAATGAGATCTGTGAAATGTTCAATATCCTGGGAATTTGCATTACTAAATATACACCCTCCTGGTTTAATACAATTTGATTTACATATACTAATTACCATTTAATTGTTCAAACTTTATATCTGTCAAAATTGGCTTGACAGAACAAAAATAATATTGGGTGGAATAAAATAATGGGCAATAAAGTATTTATCAGCATAGAAATTATTAGTATGTAAGTCTAATAGACAATCTTATAAGAAATATTATGAAAAACATTTCAACAGTATTCTACTTTAATTTTGACTAGAAAGGGTAATAGGCACTCAACACTTTGTATATAGCTAATGGTATTGTTATTTTGTTGTTTGCGACTGTTTTTCTTTCTTTTTCTGTCTGATCATCCACTATTGACTATAAGTTTATCTGTTGACCAGTAAAAGTTATGAAAGATTAAATAAAGATATTGATAAAAATCTAAATGCATTAAATAATCACTATTTCCCTGTTGGTTTTATCAGATCCATTTGGATATATTGTTTCCTATATACAAGTATATGCACAATCAGGGAGTGTCTTTTCATTCAGATATCAGGTCATAAGAGACTATAGGTGCTCCTGGGTAATACCCATATATAACCAAATATCTAATACGGGTCCTGAGCATAATGGTTTGTCAGATTGTTTTATTATTACTCAGTTCTTCAAGGCCCATACCTGCTTTGAACTTTTCACCATGTCTGCTATTATAGGGCCTCAAAAAGCACCAAAATTATGAAAAAGACAATACCAGCCAAATATTTACAGGTTAGTGCTTAAAGGCTTTTATGGGACTCATATGTCTTCCTTATGTATGACTATCAATGCCCACTTTTATGTGTCTCATATGTGTCACTCATGGTGTTAATTTAATACTGTTTGATTATTTTTGTATAAATGTAAATTTGCTTATGTCACAAGTGATAATTCAATAAAGGTGTTTAAAAAATGCAGAGTATAATTCAACCTTATTTGTAACAAATTCTAAGTCAATATAACTTATAGACAAAAAAAAAAACTGTCCCCTCTTTAATGGTACAGAGACAGAAAATACAACATGTATGTTGCCAGTTTTATCAAAGAGTGTGTTCGGATCATTTTTGTTTTGAGATCCATCAAAGAGGAAAACCATGTCAAACACTGATTCTACCATATAAAAGGAGTGCTTCTCTCTACTCACAGTAAAAATAAGTGAAAGATGAAAGTAGTAAATTAAATGTAACAACATAAATGTAGTAGTAGAATAAAAAGTGATCAAGGTTATTTGAGTGCATCGTGCTTGTCAAAGTGCCTGAGCACAGTCATTGTCAGTTTTAAAAACTACATGAATAGTCTGTTAAGAAATGACAGTAGAAGATGTCCATATACATTAGGGACTGTTGCAGGATCTCAGTATCTTAGTAGTATGCTTTCTAGAAACATTTTGTAAAAGCTAGCACAGTCTTAATATTGCAGATTGTGTTTAATCAAAGTGTATTGTATTCATGAAGTCTGATTTGCCAGGACAGTTAAAGCTTTTCCAGATGAGCATTTTTGTTCCCCCCTCTAGTGGACCCAGTTCGATGGCATCCAAGATATGGAATTTAAAACTTTGGTGGTTTGGAAATTCCATGGGGTGTTTTAACAGGGGGTTCTTTTGCATTTTGAGATGGATATCAAATAAGTGGTAGGCAATTCTGACTTTGAATTTGTTTGTTTTGTCCACATAGAAAGCATTGCAGGGGGAGCACTGAGCCCTGTACTCGACCATTTCTGTATTATAGTCCTCTCATGTGGAGCTCCAAATCATCTTTTTCAGCACTGGGTAATAAAAATAATCCTTATTGCGCACAACTGAAAGAATTTTCAGAAGGTAGGACCATAGGGATGTGCATTTTTGCACTTTCCTGGCTTTCCACCCTATTTGTTAAACATTTTACCCTCTTAAAGAAAAAACTTGGACTGGGTCGCAGAACTTTTTCAACCTGCCTATTTTTGTCTATAAAAAACAGTTTCCAGTAGCCAGCTTTAGAATTTCCTTATACTCTGTTGAGAAAGTAATGGGCAATCTTCTTCTTCTCGGTTCAGTTTCTCCTTTGGGTCTGTGCACAGGTTGTCAAATGGTCTTGCAATCCTATCAGGGGGATCATCTAAACCTGGGTTGTTGTTCGCTTTGAGTGCCATGATGGGGTCCAGGATGGTGCATAGAATTCTGCTTTTGTAATACTTGCATAGAAAACCTCTTTGTAAGTCCCACATATTGTTGACAAAATAATGGGCTTTTTTACTCTGGCTACCCTGACACCATGTGATTTTACCAATTTATTATTTGTGCTATAGGGTTGAAAGTTCTTATAGTACAGAAGCATGTTCATCCTTGTGGTTTTCCTGTATAGGATATTTGTCAAATGCTCTAAACCAGGATCCTTGGAGAGGGTGAGATCCAGAAAGTTATTAAAACTTTTACAGTGGTAAGTAGTGACCCTTAAGAAGTTGGTAGTGTTATTACTGTGTTTGTAAATCTCTTGAAACCTCTCGTCTCCACTTTCACATTCTATAAAAATTTTATGAATGGAGTGCAAATTGTACTTAAATGAGTCCTTGAGCCTGCTGTTAAGTACAGATTCATCTTCCCATTTATTAAGACCCACATTGACTTGAATGGGGGCCATTGCTGCCACCACTGCTTAGGGTAAGCTTTAAGAGTTTACCCAGGAAATCCATCCCTCCCAGAATGGCTTCCCTTCCTTTTAGATAAGTCTCTGTCACTGGCTGAATGCAGTAGTCATGTGGAAGTACTGTGTATAGTGCTTCCACATATATGATGACCAGGATGAGTGTGCTCCTAGAAGGAACTCCTGTATCTTGTTCAAAAAATCCAAGGTGCCCAAAATGAAAGATGGGTTACACTCAGTTAGAGGCTTAATCTGAATGTCAGAAAAGATATACAGGCTTCAGTGATGAAGCTGCTGCTGGCTACCATTGGTCTACCATTCTGGAGGGGGTCTACCAAACTCTTGTGTAGCTTTAATATGGCAAAGAACTGGTGGTCCTGGGGTCTGAAATGCTGAGGAAATCAAAAAGCTTTCCATTGATAAGCTCATCCTCATACATGGCCTTTAACTGTTCATGCAAATCATTGTAAGCCAATTGCTACTCAGTCCAGTCCCTCTTTTCATAAAATCTCACATCAGTAATCATGCCCTCAATCTTCTCATTGAAGCTGGCGGTATCAGTAATCAAATGTCTCCCCCTTTGTCAGCCTTCATTATTCTGTGAGTCTTATCTTTGCTGATTTCCTTCAGAACAACACATTTATCTCTGTTAATGTTAAAAAACATTTTCTTAGGAGGCTTACTGAAGACTTTTTACTGCCCTCATCACACTAGGCCTCAAAGGCTACCATGGTGTGGTGGATGTGGATAAGTGGAGCACAGTCACTGGGGTATTTCTAATCTATTTTCTTTCTATTACTATTAATTTCATTTTTATTCTGTTTCTTATTTAAAAAAATAGTTTCAGATTAAGTGGGGAATACATGTTAAATGTTACTTGGTATGCTTTCATCCAGTTCAATCAAGGGCTTTGTCAAGTGGTTACAGATCTTAGTTCCCTTTTTGTCACTTGTTTTTGTGGTTGCTTTTGTGAGCCCCTCAACTCTCACAGTTCATGCTTTCTCTCTCTCCTCTGTTGGATCTGTTCCACCAGTGGCCCTGTGGTCAATGACCCCATGGTGTCCTATGCTAGGGTAGTCCCAGGGGGGTTGGGATCCTCAATTGGTCTGGGACCTCTGTGAGGAGGTCCCCTTGGGGCTCCTATCTCTGTGCTCATGGGAGTTGTTGGGTGGAATTGTAGCTAAATCTTGTCCTCTTTGTTGGTGGCCCAACAAAAATCATGGTAACAATTCTAGGAGTGATATTTCTTTGGCCAGTCCTCCTGTGTGTTAAACCTGGTCCCCAGTGGATCCTTTTGAGGAAGAGTCCTTTCTGGACATTGTTTACATGCTGGTTGCACCCAGTTAGTTTCATCTGGTCTGGGTCCTCTAGGTCATTACTGTCCCTTTTGAACTTACTCATTTTTCTTTCCCCTTACATCCTTCTTAAAAGTATTTAAATTAGTTTCCAGTTCTTGGAATCTGTCCTGTCCTGACATTCACTTGTTTGCCACATTCAAGATGCATGCAGGGGTTTCCTGCTGTTTTACATTGTGCTATTGTAGGATACCTACAAGTTTCAGATTAGTCTCCTGTAACCCATCTTCCTATTCTTTTTTTCAGGCCCTCACTTACATTGTTCCAATGGGAATTTTTTTGTAGCTTGAGATCTCTGGAAATATTTTTTTGTCCATGCTGTTCTTAAAGTAAATGTCTTCCCAGCAGAGCCCTTTGATTCTCATGAGCTATTTTTCAAGCTGCAAAAGTCATCATTGACATTAGGAAGATTAGTGGCATGCCTCTGTGTCCCAGCAAGGCCCTGTCTGGAAGTATGGTGGTGGTCTTTGTGGTTGTCCCATTTAGGAGCTTTCAGTACATTTTTTTAATGTGGAATTCTCTGACATCATAGTGTTGTTACAAATAAGTCCCCATGATGGTAGGTTTCCTTGAATTTTATACTGCTGACATCATATTTACAAACTAGTAAAAACCACTGAACAAACTAATAAAAAAAAAAAAAAGAGCTTGAGAACGCTTCCCCAATGCAGTAACTGCTTTATTTTGTTAGCAAAAATGCTTTCAGAGAGCACAGTGTCTCTCCTTCATCAGACAAACAATACAAAACACTTCATATGAAGTGTTTTGTATTGTTTGTCTGATGAAGGAGAGACACTGTGCTCTCCGAAAGCGTTTTTGCTAACAAAATAAAGCAGTTACTGCATTGGGGAAGCATTCTCAAGCTCTCTGACATCATATTTACTCTGAGAAGAGTGTGTTAGCTGCTTTTAGACCTCATATGTGCAATAGAAGAATATGATTGGGTAAACTATTTGATCCTTTGGCTGTTTTCATTTTTTTATGTGTTCTTATCATAGGAAAACTTGTCTCCATGGGCTCATCTTCTGGTCTTTTTACTACTTCTTTGGCACTTTTATGTGTGTTAATTTCGTATTCTGGATGCATCTTTGATCAAAAGTAATTGTTTAACCTATGCATCACATCCTAAAATTGTGTCAGTCTTTCCTTCTATAGGTTAATTTGTATTATAGGCATATCTGTGGTATATGTAATAGCACAATTGTCATATTATGTCAGATTTTGCTTCATGAAAGCATATTACCCAATTCTTCTTCTTAAAGATGCACTTTTGTTTAGAGTTACAATCTGTTATAAATGTTGTCAAGCAAGTAGATAACATTCTCGTTTTCTAAGTGATGACATTTAATCAATGAAATGGAGGTGGCCCAGACCTGTGAGTATAGCCTTTGGCCTAAAATAAGTCTAAAGGAACAACACAAAATGCTAGGGTGTATTCGCAAAGGGAAAGTAAGGCTATACCCATAAAAGGTCCTAGTCCTTTTAGACTTAAGCATAGTATTTTAGTACCAGTAAAATAGACAGGACCAGTATATCCAAGTAAAAATGCTCAGTAGAGGTAGGAAATGCAACAAAGAGATGTATCTCTCAAACTTATCAGTCAGGCAGCGTCCCTTTGAATCCCAAAGAAATAAATAGTAGACACTTCAAATAACCAGTAGACAGAAGTTCATTTCTTAGTCCTTTATTATTGTATCCAGGTTATTTAGTTTTACGATGAGTGTTAAGTGAAAAAACGTGTAAATGTTTCTTGTCTGCTGCTGTTAGCTATAGATTATATACTTTTCTTGCAGTGTACTTCCTCTTAGTGACTGTGTTTTATGACGCCTTATATAAATCTAGTTAGCTGTGAAGAATCCACTAAAATGTAATCTTCTTTTCTAGCTCTTCTTTGCTAATAAGAGGAAAATGGTTGCACTGTAGATACATTTGAAATAAAACCTAATTATATTCATAATGGCTATAGAATTATGAATATGCATTTAAATGGAGGACCAGAGATCTGAAAAAAATGTTTTATTAGAGATAGTGTGCTATCTTTGTGTCACTCAGTGTGCAGTCATGCTGCTTATATTCCTCTAGTTATATTTTCTACTTTGAGGTCAAACTGTCCCAGAGAAAAAAGCACAAAAATACATCAACGTTTTAAATATGAAGCTGTAATTATGTTTGTTTGCATATATACATTGAGGTTTTATGAAACTGTTATCTCGGGGACAACCAGAGTAAGATAATTATTACCATTTAAAACGGTAATGCTAAAATTTGCCATTGGTTTACTCTTCCTTACAATTTCCATAATGCTACACTTGTGAACATGTAGACAATTCGCAAAATGTGGATTGACAGTAAAGATCCTCAGAAGCAGAGTAAAAATATAATGCAAGAGTATGGTAAATGCTCTGGGTTATTACAGATCGGTGTATATTTTTGTAAGGTTATCAAGGGAAGCCAAAATACAGGACAGATTCAACAGTGTAGACTCTGATAATTGAGCAGTACAGCAGTATAATTAAGTACATATAGGTTCATAGGTTCATACTAGGCTATCTGCCCAAGGGCATTTATAAGCCTAGCCCATAGTTATGTGGCTTTCGCCACCCCTTTAGTTTGAAGAAAACTATGCCTATTATTTTGCTGTGCCTCTGTCAAGCAGTTACACTGAAGTAATCCCTGGGGTATATCTGCGATCTCCCATCCATTGGTCAAGATTCCTCTTGAACAAGGCCAGCGAGGTGCTCTGCCTCATATGTACTGGGATTTTGTTCCACAGCATAGGGAGTCTCTGGGTGATGAATTTGTCCCTCCAGCACGTTCTATTAATAACCGTGTCAAGGTTTAAGTCTCCCGTCCTTGTGGTTCTGAGGGATCTAGATTTTTTGAGGTGAAGCATATTCATCAAATCTGGGTTTGACATGGCCTTATATGTCAGGCACAGGTCACCTCTGAGCAAGCGTTATGCGACTGAATAGAGCTGGAGTTCTTTCAGTCTGGCAGCATAAGACATATTTTTGAGACCCTTTATCCTTTTGGTGAGGAACTTTTGGGGCCTTTCCAGCTGCTGCAGGTGTCGGGTCAGATACATTCCGAATGGGGCATTGTACTCAATCTTAGGTCTAATGAGTGATGAGTACAGGGGGACGATGACCTCCCTAGATCTAGATGTGAATCCCTTCATGATCAGGTGGGCAATGTAGAAGGTTTTCCTAACTACTTTGGCAACATGAGTGTCAAACGAAAGGTTACTGTCAACCTGGGTCCCCAGATCCCTGATGACTTCTTCTGTGCTCAGTGGATTGCCACCTATACGGTAGCTAGGGGTAACCTTGTTTTTCCCGAAGGGTATGACTATGCATTTCTTGGCGTTTAACTTTAGGCCATGGCTCTGGCACCAGTTATCCATTTCTGTGAGGCCCTTCTGAAGGATATCTGTGTCAGATGTGTTTTCGACTATGGCGCCCAGTTTGCAGTTGTCTGCAAACTTTGTCAGCCATAACCCTCCTGTGTTTGCTTGTACTTCAGAAAAGTAGATGCCGAACAAGAGTGGTCCCAGGACTGAGCCCTGTGGGACACCACTTGTGACAGGCTTTGAGTCTGACATGGCGCCAGCAACTCTGACCCTGTGGGTTCTGTCACTTAGCCAGTTTGCAACCCATCTTGTGATGTATGGGTTTACATTTAAGCTGATGAGTTTTTCGATGATACCTAAGTGGGGTATTGTGTCGAAGGCCTTTGCCAGGTCGAGGTAGGCTGTATGGACTGCCTTGCCCTCATCAATGGCCTTGGTGACTGTTTCAAAAAAGTCAACCAAGTTTAAGAGGCATGATCTGCCTTTGACAAAGCCAAACTGGGATGGATCCAAAGTCTGCAAGTTCCCTATGTCTTTATTTATGAGTTCCATTATGATCCTCTCCATGGCTTTGCAGATAAGGCTTGTCAAGCTAATGGGACGGTAATTTCCAGGGTCGGTGGAGGCACCGCCCTTATGAAGTGGGACCACAGTCACCGTGCGCCACTCCTTGGGTACGTATCCTGAGGTGAGGCTAAGATTAAACAGCTGTCCTAACTGCGGGTTTAATTCCTCATTGAGTTCGTGGAGCACACAGCCAGGGACACCATCCGGTCCCATGGATGCTGTGTTTTTTGCCTTGGAGAGAGCAGTTCTCACCTGGGCGTTGGAGATGTTTGGGGGGCTACAATCCTCTGGTATAGATATCTCTCCTTTTGGGGGGGGGAGAAGTTTGCACTGAACCTGTCAGCCAGTATGTTGGCAATGTGTGTAGGTTCAGTAATCTTCACATCATTTTGAACTAATTCTGAGCATATCTGGGAGTTTCCTCCTAGGTTTCTAACATAGCTAAAGAAGGCCTTATGATTGTCTTTTGAGTCCTTGGCGATTTTTCTCTCAAAATTTGCCTTGGATGATTTTATGAGAGCTCTTAGTTTTTTTACTTATAATGATCAAAGGTGTCTTACCTTTCAAGGATTTTGCTCTATCTTGTAGTAGCTTCCTCCTTTTGTTGTAGAGCTTGTTTATGGCTGGGGTCCACCAGACTGGACGCTTGCCTTTGGTACAAAGAGTCTTAGTTTTGTTTGGGATTGCCTGATCCATGCAGTCCTGTAGGTGCTGGTAGAGGGCATTTGTAAGTGATTCAGCGGTTTGAGTAATGTTTACCACTGGCTCAGGGGCCTTAAAGGAAACCACACTAGTTTTTAGAAGTGTGAAGTCAGCTTTTGAGAAGTTTTTCACTGTGGTCTTTTTTATTTCAGGTGGGGGCGGGATGAGGACCTCCAGCGAGATTAGTTTATGATCTGATCTCACAAGTGAGGGGTAGAGGGGTATACTTCCGGTGTTGAACATTTTGATCCCATGTTCGTGATGATGAGATCAAGTATGTTTTCTCCTCTTGTGGGGATGGTGACTAGTTGTTCCATGGCATTTGAGTTTATGAACTCCAGGAACCTTTGGGCTAGAGTGTTTGGGCTTGAGTAGTGTTCCCAGTCTATATTAGGGTAGTTGAAATCACCTAGTATGATGGTATTTGGAGATACATTTATCCCCTCCAGTGTTTTCAGGAAGGCCATGTGAGGTTCCTGAGTTTGAGAGGGTGGCCTGTAACATGCTACAAATTGCAGAGCAGTCTTGCCTATGGTTAATTGCACCTGGATGGTCTCTGATGCATCGTGCGTTGCCACCAACCTTGAGGTGTGGGTGTCCTTTATGAATATGGACACCCCCCCTCCTTTCTTGGTGTTGTCTGGATTTTGGGGCCGGAACGCATGATATGAGGTGAAACCTGATAGTGCTGGGGTGCTCTCAGGAGCCTTGAACCAGGTTTCTGTCACAGCACAGACATCAATGTTCTCCATACTGAGAAGGGCCTTGAGTGCGTGCATCTTGAGATTGAGACTTCTGGCATTGAGCAGCATTACCCTTAGTTTTTTTCCTTTTTTGTGTTCTAGGGTGGTAGGTTTAGAATTTGAGCCTTGCCTAAAAAAGGCACTATGGGGGTGGCAAGAGCCTTTGTCAATATCCGGAAGCCCAGGGGTGACAGGTGCAAGCTGTCCCTTGCGAAGCAGCGTGGCTTGTCCAGCATGTCATCCCAGGCAGACAGACATTGGATCCCCTTTGAATGACAACAAAATTTAAGCCAATTATTAAAGCTGATCATCTTATCACTGTATTGTGGCATCATTCTAGGTGAAGGTAGGATACTGCTCAAGGTCAGGGTCATACCTGCCTGGGCTACATAATCAGAGAGCTCCTCAATGTCTCTTTTCATGTAGTCCAAGGAGGTACATCTCAGGTCGTTGACACCAGCATGGACAATGACTGAGTCGTACTTGTACTTGCTGTTGAGAGACCTGAGTGCTTGCGTTATGTGGCAGATTCTAGCACCCGACAGACAGCTTACTGTGACCTTCTCCTTACTCAGTCTGCTGAGCGGGACGTCAGTGTGCCTGACTATGGAGTCACCAATGACGAGTGTGTCTGGCATTGTGTTTGGCCTTAAGGGCTGTGACTGTTTGACACTCTGACTGTGTGGTCTATGTGATGCATATGTTGGGTCCTGAGGTAGTAGCTGTTTGGGTGTCTGCTTTGGAGGCCTCTGCTGTTTTGGTAGATTTTTGGTCAGAGCCTCTGAGTATGTCTTTGTGTGATTATGTGTATGATTTGAAGTTGTGATGGTACTATGTGTGACTGGGTATGTAGTGTGTGTGGTTACCTTCTCCTCCTGTTTGGTCTTGCCAGTCCTATGTTGAGAGAGCTCAGCCTCCAGTTTGGCCGTATAGTTGAATCTCTCGCATGTATTTGTGTTTTGTGGGAGAAGGAGAGGATTGTCTGTGTACATGAGGCAATTGTAACATTGCCTCAATATTCCCAGGTTCACCAGTTGAGCAGGAGAGGACACTAGCAGCTGATCCCTCGACATGCTAGAAGTAATAGATAAAAAAACTTACAAAAGACTCCAGGGGATGTGGGTTCTAGGCTGGTGGGGTACTATCTATAATAATAGTGCTTTATCAAGGTGCAAGTACTGTAGGAGCAAGTGCTAGGCTTTACAGATAGAGAATAGTCTACTTGGGAATCAAGTAGAGATGAAGTTTTTAGTTATAGGATACGCTGGTTAGATCGGCAGTACAGTTCGAGGAAGGTAGATTTAAGGGAAAATTTGAAGAGTGGAATTTAGGTAGCCCGAATAGTTTAACCTTGTTAAACCGCCACTGCTCTTGTGTGCAACAGTGGCAACTCCGCGCTAAATCGCGCTAAAGTGCGCTAATGTGCGCTTTATAGCAGGGGGCTGGAAAAAACAGGAAATGACCCAAAATGGCCAACGAATTACTAGTTGCTGTCTCTAACCACTCCTTTGAGGACAAACAAGCAGCTCAGTACTCCCCACTCCCACTGGTGAGTAAAGAAACTACCTCTGGCCACACAGAAAATGGAGGAACACAGGAACCAAATACAAAGCCCAGGGATCAGCAAAATCTGATCACTGGAACAACTAGCTAGGAAAGTTTAGGAAAGGAGAAGTATTTTTTTTTTTTTTTAGTTTTTTTGCAAACAGACAGAAAAATACAGTAAATGCTTTGGTATTCGACTAAATTGCTATCAAAGGCTGGTACACTTGAGTGTATTAGCCTGTTTGTTACTTTTAAGCAAAACTTTAGCCAACAAGTGCAATCAACAATTTAAGCACAGAAAAACAGGAAAATCAGGTAATAAAACAGTAATATAGGCACAAACAGTAGTCGAAAAGCTCAAAAGATCGAAAAATGCAAAATAAAATGTTTAAAAATACTTATAATCAAGAAAGTTGCTTTTTCTGCTCTCTGCTGGCTTAGGAACTCTGCAGGGGACCATGAGGAGCTATGCCAAGTTCTCTAATGCCTGAAAAAGCCCGCCAAAGCGCGCTTTATAGCAGGGGGCTGGAAAAAACAGGAAATCACCCAAAATGGCCAATGAATTACTAGTTGCTGTCTCTAACCACTCCTTTGAGGACAAACAAGCAGCTCAGTACTCCCCACTCCCACTGGTGAGTAAAGAAACTACCACTGGCCACACAGAAAATGGAGGAACACAGGAACCAAATACAAAGCCCAGGGATCAGCAAAATCTGATCACTGGAACAACTAGCTAGGAAAGTTTAGGAAAGGAGAAGTATTTTTTTGGTTTTTTTAGTTTTTTTGCAAACAGACAGAAAAAATACAGTAAATGCTTTGGTATTCGACTAAATTGCTATCAAAGGCTGGTACACTTGAGTGTATTAGCCTGTTTGTTACTTTTAAGCAAAACTTTAGCCAACAAGTGCAATCAAGAATTTAAGCACAGAAAAACAGGAAAATCAGGTAATAAAACAGTAATATAGGCACAAACAGTAGTCGAAAAGCTCAAAAGACCGAAAAATGCTAAATAAAATGTTTAAAAAATACTTATAATCAAGAAAGTTGCTTTTTCTGCTCTCTGCTGGCTTAGGAACTCTGCAGGGGACCACGAGGAGCTATGCCAAGTTCTCTAATGCCTGATAAAGCCCGCCAAAGCGCGCTTTATAGCAGGGGGCTGGAAAAAACAGGAAATGACCCAAAATGGCCAACGAATTACTAGTTGCTGTCTCTAACCACTCCTTTGAGGACAAACAAGCAGCTCAGTACTCCCCACTCCCACTGGTGAGTAAAGAAACTACCTCTGGCCACACAGAAAATGGAGGAACACAGGAACCAAATACAAAGCCCAGGGATCAGCAAAATCTGATCACTGGAACAACTAGCTAGGAAAGTTTAGGAAAGGAGAAGTATTTTTTTTGTTTTTTTTAGTTTTTTTGCAAACAGACAGAAAAAATACAGTAAATGCTTTGGTATTCGACTAAATTGCTACCAAAGGCTGGTATGTTGCAACTCTGTCTAGAAATAATCTAACGGATGTTGAAAAAGCACCAGGTTTGTTTCCTTTTAAAACCATAAGCACACTTTGATCACTGGGGAAAACTTGCATTATGTAGTTCTTTCATAATTCATGTGCCTTCATCTCCTTCCTTTTCCTTCACCATTATTCTTACCAAGTAGCTGCCTCACAGAGGTTGGCATAATGGTTAAAGTGTTAACCACTTAGACATAAGGTGCAGACTTTGATTCTCGCATGGGGTAATTGGATAGGCTTAAAATAGCCCACAAAGGCAGTTAACCTAGTACTAATCTAGGACCCCACAAGCCTATGCACACACTCAGAACAAGTCAAAAGCCACCAATAATTTTCCATAGGAAACCCAGACTCCATGACTGAGTCTTCGAGTACTCTATAAATGGAAATGGATGCTTGGCCATCGATCTCTATCTAAGATAGCCCTGACACTATTAGGTTGACAGACAACTTTCTAAGCTATTTATTTAATTTTGAAATATAGCCATCAGATTTCTATCTAAGGTAGTCCTGGCACTAAATTAGGTTGACAGACAACTTTCTAAGCTATTTATTTAATTCTGAAATAATGATGGGTGCAGATCTTTTGAGAAATGTATTGAACAGCCAAGAGGCACACTGTCCATTACTTTATTGCACTACACACATTCTAGTTTCTTGTTACTCAGTCTGTCTATTGCTGAAAAGCATCAGAGCCTATAAAAATGTTATATTGTGTGTTGCTTTCTATATTCCTTGAAAAGCAGGATACTTTATTTTTTGTCAGTGGCATAAATAGATAATTACATCATGAAGACGATTGTACAGGACTCAAACTAGGACTGCTGAATAAAAGAGCTTTATTGCAACTCTGTCTTGAAATACTCTAACAGGTTTTGACGTGTGGTCTATACTACACATGATAATTTGAAAAGACTGTACAATAATCAAAATAAAACTATGTTGCCCACAAATTCTTCCAGTATCATATACCGTTAAGCCTTTTTGTTATGAGAATTTAAAGCACAGAACCCTGGTATCAATATCTGGAACTTCATTAAATAGTTATGCTGCTGATTATGGCTTATCATTATCGATTAATTCTTGTCTTTACCAGATTAGAAACTGTTGGGTCAAGGAGTTTGCTTCTGTGCAGCTTTATTTTCTTAACAATTTTATGTTCTATTTTTTAAAGTAAAATGCTAAAAATCAGGATAGCTTAAGTATCTTAAATCTCAGTTATTACAGATATGTTTATTATGCATCTAATTTCATAAACAATAACATATACTTTCTGTGGGGACATTCTTCAACACCATAACATGAGTAAGAACACTGGTAGTTTTTTTTCCAGATAATTATGGATTGTTACTAGCACCACAATTAAAATAACACATATTTAAAAACTTGTTTCTATTTAAAGGTGACTATCACATAGTCTGTCATTGTTTGTATTGTACAGATTTATTTGTGTTTTGTTAACCAGAATAGATCATTGATCTCCACAAATGCTTTTCAGACACATTCCAGTATCACTGTCTAGTTAAGAAGCTTTCTCAGAGTCAAACAGTTAGACAATGGAGAATGATAGAGTCAAGTCCTGGACCTTTGGAAACACCTTGTTAACAGTTCCTTAATCCTCTGGCAGACCAAATCACGGATTACTGCAAGGATTTATAAGTGGGTTTATTTTTCTAAAATATTGTAACTAACAAAATTATGTCAGTGTGTAAATATAAAATTGTCTTATTAAGACTTATGCTCAGTACTTCCCTGTTTCTGGAAGTAACTAAAGGGTCTATTTGCACATTGCAAACAGCATTTGGTCTATGGATACAAGCACAACATTTTAGTATATAACTGTAGTAAGCTAATGAGTCTGCATTTATGAGACTGTACCACTTAAACGGAGTTTCTGAAATAAACCTAAAATTTATTTGGGTCCTGTGCTACAGATTAAAATATTTTTTTCTGTCGATGTTTATGATACATGAAACACCTCTTGTTTTTGTCAGGTGTTGATGTTTTAACTGCCTGAAAGGGCACTCTCAAACATAATTAGATCTTTAATGATCCTTAGCACACAAACACCTGCTATAATTTTTCTGTAATATGCTAGTGAAATCAACTTATTTAATGCAGCAAAAGTACAATTCGTGTATTAAGTGATGAATAAATCTATTTCATTTGAAGAGTTACAGAGCCAGGTATGAAAGTTTGAGAGATGAAAATACTTGCGTCCATATGACATTATTAAGCCAGTAGCCTACCTACCTTTTACTTGCAGATATACATGCAGAGATAAAAATTAAGGTATCCATTTACAAGTGTTTTCCTGCAAAGTCAATTATTACATT